>NC_133495.1:554223-584281 GCF_025370935.1 Choristoneura fumiferana | reverse complement strand
AACTTTCGGTGTGGTAGCTGCAATTGGAAATTTTCGGGATTTTACAAAATTCCCCTGGAAATTTCCAATATTTATATGTGGTCTCATTGAGGTTGTGTTGTTAATAACTGTACAAAATTCAAGACTCTAAACCCAGTGCTGAAGTTCAAATTTTTCACTATCCAAATTCAAATGCCAAAATTCAAATTCAAATCATTTACTCAGTAAATAGGCCCGCAATGGGCACTTTTACACGTCATTTTTTATACTACCAGCGCTTTCGGAAAGACCATCATTTCCAAGAAGAATGCGAAGCAAGAAACTTGGCAGAAAGTCATTTTTTCAAAATAATAATTAACACAATAAAATACTTAAAAACTACAGTATACCTGAGCACTACTGTCATCTTGCGTATGGAATGTTATAGTTAGCTTATTTATGTGTTGTTATGGTATCTATCTACCTGTCTATCTGTTTAGATTTGTTGTGTATGTGTATTGTATGTGTTAGTTTTATGTATTCTTGATACAGCTCTAATCTACTGTAAATTGCACCACCTGCTATGTATTCCTTATTTCTGTCCATCGTAAAGGTTGCCTGGAAGAGATCGCTCTGAAGCGATAAGGCCGCCTATTGCTTACCTTAGAAAATCTCTATGTATATACTTGTGTTTTCTGTACTGTTTACTGTATTGGTGTGCAATAAAGAGTTAGTGTATTGTATTGTATACAATTAAAGAATAAAATACGAAATAATAATAATAATAATACAGGGATGTATGGGGTCCCTTAGTTACAAAACTATACCGTGGGAATATCGGGATAAAAAGTAGCGTACTTATGTGTTATTCCAGACATACATACGGCTACCTACATCCAAATTTCATGCCTCTAAGCCTAGCGGTTGTTATTTCGACATTTTATTCCTAGGTATCCCGTGGTAATATGGGGTCAAAAAGTCGTCTTTGTGTTTTTCTAGATATCCAGCTTCCTACATACCAAATTTCATGACTCTAAGCTCAGCGGTTAATATTTCAAGATTTTATCCCTATCCCGTGGGAATATCGGGGTAAACAATAGATTATGTTGTTATTCCAGAGGGTCCAGCCTACCTACATAAATATTTCATGACTCTAAGCCCAGCGGTTATTATTTCAAGATTTTATCCCTATCCCGTGGGAATACCGGGATAAAAAGTATCCTATGTTTTAATCCAGAGGTCCAGCTACCTACATACTAAATTTCATGGCTCTAAGCCCTGCGGTTGTTATTTCAAGATTTTATCCCTAGGTATCCCGTGGGAATATCGGGTCATAAAGTCACCTATCTGTTATTCCAAACGTCCAACTACCTACATATCAAATTTCATGACTCTAAGCCCAGAGGTTGTTATTTCGAGATTTTATCCCTATCCCGTGGGAATACCGGGATAAAAAGTATCCTATGTTTTAATCCAGGTTATAAACTAACTTTTCGCCAAATTTCATCCAAATCCGTCCAGCCGTTTCAGCGTGAAAAAGTAACAAACATACTCACTCACTCACTCACTCACTCACATACTCACTCACTCACAAACTTTCACATTTATAATATTAGTAGGATAGTGGGATTGTATGGACAATTGTACATAAAGGTTTTTTCTATCTGCTTTTGCCTCCGCGTCGATAAATGTGTGGGGAGACCCTTAGCTCCCTCTTAGGACTGCGGGACCCTAAAAACTGTCTACCCTAAAATGTCTATATAAAACTTAACTTATTGTTTCAAAACAACCTCTACACAGATTTGAAGCTAAATATTTCAAGTTACAAAATTACCATTCCTACAAACGAAATTGAGTCGTTCCCCATTTAAAATTAGGTTTGTTTTAGAACAAACTCTTAGAATAAAGTAGGCAATGTATGGATTTAATTATAGAGTGTTATTGGAATACCGACTTTGTCCCGATGGAATAAAGGTTGTTTCGGAGTGACGTTCGTGTAATGAGTTTGTATTTATTGTTGCAAAAAGAAGGTTTTTGTTTGAGAAAGTAATTAATGCTTTAAGTTTTAATTAAAGACTAAAAGACAATTTTATTTGCAAGACATTTGGATACTGAAGGATAGATCGATGTGTGATCAATGTGATTTTGTGCGAAGAAAGACGATAAGTCTGCGTTTCTACCGGAAATGTACGGGGAATACGGGGATATGGTTTTCATGAACCAATAGAAACACTTCATTTACGTCGCCTCGCTCTGCTTAGCTGTTTCCACTAGGAGCTTTGCTGTGCGAGGATAGATAAATGTAGCGTTTCTATAGAATAATTAATTAAGAAATATTAAGGAAATACAAAATACCCATAGGACTAAAACTACTATTAAATTAAAATAACTAAAACTTTAATTTAAAAGAGAGGTGGGCCTCTTGGCATGGTGCCCATCACGCAAGCAGCATTCTCGCCTTGAACTGCGATTGAGATTCTTTGCGCGGGAAAGCTGCCGGCGCGAGGTTTGCCTGTTACCTCCCTTAACCTATTGCTGAGCTCCCTCTGTAGCTCCAGCGCACCCTTACCCCAAGGACCTAGTCTCTCGACGCCGAAAGCAAAGAAATTATATTGGGCGCCGAGACAGCTATATTTTGTGACCTTGAGGCGTTTCCGGGCGTCTGCCGCCGCCCCCGCACATGTGGTAGTTGGTGGTAGGTAGGACGCCGCCAGGGTATCTGTACAGGTAGCGTCCCAAACCAGCGCACGGCCAGTCTTCCAGGGTATCAACGACATTCCGTCAGGGCGCTTGCCATCGCTCCGTACAATCTGGGGCTCCAGAGCAGCGGGAACGTTGGCACTAACGAGCGCCCTTCTGAGAATGTCGTTAGCCGCGTATCCATTAGAGCAGCCTCAGGCCGAGCACCGCGAGCCGAGCCATATTTTGTCGGTTTTTTGGCCGTGCTCAAAGGAGCCTCAGTCTGAGCCGTGCCTTTGGCAGCGTCTCCACTTGCGCGGCCTCGGAGCGAGGCAGCCGCTCGGCCCGAGGCTGCCTCTAGTGGATACGCGGCTGTTGGGAGCGGCGTGGCGGGACAGGCGGCCGGCGCCCGAGGAGCAGGAGAGGCCATGAAGAGTCTCTATTGGTTCTTGACATACAAATTCCTCCCATCACATCCTAGCACATCTCGAACGTCAAAATCAATTATTAATATTATCAAGCAATACTACGAAGTGCAAAATTCCAACATCGTATCTTACCTTTCCGCTAACGCTAATATAATTTAATACGGGAGTGAGAGGGACGGTACAGTCACCAGCACCAACACCTGACACAACAAGCGTGCATAATATCTGATACGACTCTATTTCTAGCCGGAAGGACGTATCAGATTTTTTTGCACGCTCCGCTGTGGCAGATCTTAATGCTGGTGACTGTACGACACGAACTTATTTTAGAATTTCATTAGTAGCCCCCAGAAAACGAAAATGTAGTCGTACACATCCAGCTGAAACGCGATAACTCTGTGAATGAAGCCATATCACTTCGTAGCTGTATGTATGTATGTATGATACGTAATCCCGAAGCCATACCTCAAGGCGAGCGTGGATAAGACGAAAATAGTACACTTAGGGCTGTTTCACATCCATTGATTAGTGTTAACTGGCGGTTAGGTGTGATGCGTCTCTATTTGTTTTGTTCGAATAGACGGAGACGGCATCACATTTAACCGTCGGTAAAGCTAATCAATGGATGGTGAAACAGCCCCTATAAATTATAATGCATCAATTGAACTGAGAACATTCAATGAACTGAGGAGGTATTGCAGGCAGCCTGTAATTAAATTTACACACATATACACACGCGCACACACATACACACACGCACACACACACACACACACACACACACCACACACACACACACACACACACACACACACGCCACTTTAGGTTAAGAATTTGCTTTGTGTCACTTAGTATTAAGTAGTTCAATTACTTAAGTAACTGCTGTAAATTGAAAATTCTCTGGTCTCCGCGATACAGGCCCAGAGTCTAGTGCGGAGTCCGCCGATGAATCTAAATTGTAACCTTGTTATATTTCAAATAAATTCTTTCTTTCTTTCTTCTTCTTTAATTAGTTTTTGACGGGAACGTGTTGGTGAAAATCCTGGTTGGTGTTGGTGAAACACCTGCACACACGTACCTAAGTACGTATGGCAACATTTGACAACTGACAGCTGTCAGTCCGAGCTCTTTGTTTTTAATCAAACAGACCAAGGCGCAAAACCTATTAATCCCGCGAAACGTGTGGTTTGCCGAAGTAATGTTTCAATTTATTTTTACAATAAAATGGAAACTGAAAAAAATATCTATCTACAGGTAGTGGCCTACATTATAAGTATACTATCGATAAAAATATCAGGATCATCCCAGAAAACGTAAGGCGACAAATTACGCGACCGGTAAAGCAGGTGCTCGGGTGGCACCGGCGGCCATCTTTAAACAAAGGACACGCGACACCGGACGCGTAACTCGACGCACGCGCCGAGGCTGCGGCCACTCGCGCATATTGCTTTACAGAAACGACCAAAATGATGACTATGGAACAGGTAGGTACATACACAACAAGGTAAGTAAGCGCAAAGCTGATAAGACGTCGAAGGCAAATTTAGACCAGGGCCCTATTCCACCAACGTGACAATTGTCTGTGACAATCATGTTGTGAAATATATTTATATTTTTTTCTAGTCCTCATTTATTTTATTTATTTATTATTCATTTTGTTTACACGGCATTACAGCGGACCAATACACCGAGAAACCATGTTACTTAATAAACTACACTATCAACTAATAAAAATTATAATATAAATTACAATAACAATATTAACAGAATAGCAGAAACAAATAACACTTACAAATTACAATTATACGCGTACCAAACGTAAAAAATATATCAAATTAAACAAAGTAAGAAATAAAAGATCAGATTTAAGATCTATTGTCAAGAAGACATTAATAATTAAGGCGTATTATAAAGTTAATGATTATATCATGGACAGGGAGGGATATTTGGAAATAATCCCGATCCGCATTAGCGATCCCTTCAAATAGCAAACCTACTGTGTTAAAAATAAAGTTGTGTTGAATACTTGTAATGTATAGATATCATTTAATAATACTTATTGTAAATCTGTTTAAAAAAATATACCTCGTTGAGTATTATTATATTCTTCTCAACAGAGGTTTCTCCGAACCGGTGGTAGATTTTTTTTGACATTCATAAGTGCTTGTTTTGGCCTTTAGGCCACTTTGACTTTGAAAACCGGTTAAGTGCGAGTCAGACTCGCGCACGAAGGGTTCCATACCGTTATCGATACAATATTAACCATTAGCAAAAAAATCAAGTTTGTTGTAAGGGAGCCCCGTAAATATTTATTTTATTTTCATTTATTTATTTTTTAATGTGATAATACAACTAAAAATTCTGTGAATATTAGTAGATACCTGTTGCGTTGCCGTTATTAGTATCAATCAAAAAACGGCAAAACAATCACGTTTATTGTATGGGAGCCCCTTTTAAATATTTATTTTATTCTGTTTTTAGTATTTGCTGTTATAGCGGCCACAATCTGTGAAAATTCCAAGTGTCTGACTATTACGACTCAAGAGATAGAGCCCTGTGACAGACGGACGGACGACAGACGAGTCTCAGAAATAGGGTTCCGTTGGCACCCTTTGCGTACGGAACCCTAAAAGTACTGTTCCATCTAACTGTGACGTTACTGAATTGGAAATATTCATCGCGTTTAAATACAAATGGCAGTAATATCGTTTAAAGTCAAATCCCCATAACTTCGCATGTCGGCACCAGCTGCGGTTGGCGGTTGCTGGGATATAGCTTCGTCGATATTTACTGCGACAAGACATAATGTGCTGCGACAGAGAAAGCCAAGGTGATAGCAGTGCGTCACACCAACAGAGGAGCCGCAGTACTGCCGACGTAGTCAGGGTTTTTAGGGTTCCGTAGTCAATTAGGAACCCTTATAGTTTCGCCATGTCTGTCGGTCTGTCTGTCCGCGGCTAAGCTCAGAGACCGTTAGTACTAGGAAACTGTAATGTGGCGTGAATATATATATCAGTCACGCCGACTAAGTGGTAATATAAAAAAAAATATTTTTACGGTACCCCCATAGACGTAAAGTGGAGGTGTTTTTTTTTTTCGACTAACCCTATTATATACCTTCCGCCGCCTAACTTTGCCTAAAAGTTCATTGCCCCGACTAGTACCACAAAAACTATAAAGGTATAATTCCAATTGAATAGGCACTATACCGTTAAGCGATTCGAACACAATCCGGGAGTAACGTAAATACGCCTCATAAAAAATGTATCTCAAAAATGCGTCAAAACTGAGTATTAAGTAATGAACTTTTAGGCAGATTTATATGGCGCGTGATATAGTGTGGGGTTTCGTTGGATAGGTATTTTAAAACCATTGGGGGGTTGCTAGAACGATTTTTCTATTCAGTGATCTGTTTGCAAAATATTCAACTTGAAAGTGCAAATTTTCATTAAAATCGAGCGTCCCCCCACCCCTCTAAAATCTAAACCGTTGGGTGGAAAAAATGAAAAAAAATCAGGATGGTAGTAAGTATATAAAATATTCAAGGAAAACAATAACGGCTAAGTTTGCTTCAGAATTATTAGTAGTTTAATAGCAAATAGCACCCTAAGGTATATAATATACCTAAACTTGGAAGATTCGAAAAGAAAATACGAAATCCTTAGAAAAATATTACTTGATTTTTATACCACTTTTATAACACTTATCTAAAAATAATAAGACATAATTGTGAACTAAAATTATATTTTGTAGCCGGTATGATGCTAAGATTGGTATTATTTCCAAAATACAAGGATTAGGTAGTATTAATTAACAACTCTGTGTTAATTCTCGCAATGTGTACATAAATTAACTCCGCATATTCCTATCACTGATCGTAAGTGTATCTAATGCCCCATTGGCAACACTGGTTGCTATAATCGCCTCTGGTCAACAGACCATTCGTAATGTGAATGTACTACGCCGTAGACCCTCTACGCGCTACGCGACCGCTACGAGCTACGAGTTTGCTCAGCGATATTATCACTAGCTACCCGCCCTGGCTTTGCACACAGTACTTATACATTATGCCTATCTAATTTATTAAAAGTGTAAACAAACCGATTTCATCAAAATTCTCGTATAAACACCCACTGGATCGAATCAATAACACATTTATCTATAATTCGTGTCTTTTAACTAGATGTCTAATAACTTTTTTCACCAAAATTCACTTGATTTCAATATTTATTTTTCATTTGAAAAAATCTTCGTCAAAATCTGATACTATTTCTTGATTGAAACATGTGTATATGTAATCTCTAGTAGCATAGACTAGCGTTTAGCGTAGTGAAGGTGGAAAATTTGACATTTTAAAAATCGATTAATGCGCGGATGAATATATTTTATTTACTTTCCTTAAAATTATAAAATAATAACTGCTTTTATAATTGAATAAACACTCTTTGGAATGACATCAAGTATTGTAAATAATAAAATAGACAAAAATACTTTGATCTATTCAATTAATAAATTAAACGATTTACTGAACAGATTAATTATTTTGCAATGGGTTCTAGGTTTTCACATCATTGAATGTCTGTGGTCGGATAAATGGCGTCTTTGTTTACGCTTTTCATAAATTGGATTGAAATACAATATACGAAGAACACATACAGTCGAGCTCATAAACTTATGAGCAAAAATTTGATCAAAAATATCTGAACACGACTATTGTTAACGGCGTAGAAGCGTGTTCAGTTTAGATATTTTTGATCCAATTTTTGCTCACAAGTTTATACTGTACGGTCAATGATTTTAATTCATAATTTTATTGCTTTATTTCCAGAACAATACAGGTCCAACTATAAAAAAGGTATATTAGGTACAATAAAATTAAATAAACTAAAACTATAATAAATCTAAAAATGGACCCTGCGGCATGGTACCAAAGATGCTGGCAGCATTTCCCCGCTGGATCGCAAGACTGATGCGACTGATTCATAATTAATTATCTCAATTCTTGATTATGTTTTACCAGTAAGAGCTAGGCCACTAGTGTCTTAGAGAATTAACTTCATCTGATCTAATTGTATTTAATTTACCTATTTAGACGAAATATGAATTTGAATTTGACCTGTACATTGTCCCCTTAAAGTTTACAGCAATCAAAAATAACACGCTGTATAGAATATTGTTTTCTATAGACAGAGACATCTATAGAATAGATTAGATATCTTCTTCTCTATTCAGACAGCCAAAAGAACAGCGACTAAACACATACCTTCAAATCCGAACGCATCTTAAGCGAGCAAACAAAAGAAAGAAGGTGTAAGCACTATGTCCCTTTAAAATATGGCTTTACCGAGATAAGCCACGTCTGCCGATAGTCAATAGGCCTCTTCACGCCACTTGAGGGCTTAAATCCTGAGCGCTGAACAGCCCTTGATTTTAAGGGTTTTAAACATGCTGGGTCGCGGTTTTTAAATAAAGGGTGTTAGAAGGCAAACTCTTATCTACCTTACTAGTTTTTTCCCGCGGCGTCGTCCACGTGGTATTTGGTTATCGCGCGCTGTTCCCTCGGGAACTGTGTATTTTTCCGGGATAAAAAGTAGCCTGTGTCACTCTCTGGCCCATAAACTATCTCTATGCCAAAAATCACGTCGATCCGTACCAAAATTTTCATTTTTTTTGGCATATCACGATGTGCCCGGTATAGAGGAATATCGAGGAATTCGTTGCACTAATCGTGATATGCCTGGCCAACTTTTAGGCATATTATGAAATGGCGCTATTTCACGATATGCCTAGAAATTTCGTAATCTGGCGGGCGGATTTTACGATCAACCGCCGACATATAGGTACGTCCCACTGCCAGGTCAGGTGGATAAACTTTTTTTTTTAATCTCGCCTCATATTTGTGAACGTCCTCTAATGCTAACCATTACTCAAATGTCATTTACTGGGATCTGAATCATTTTCATAGCCAGACAGACAGACAGCAATAAAAGATAATGTACGTAAAAAACAGTAGGTGTGAGCCATGTGAGCGCAAAATTTAGTTTCATGAGTTACCATAATTGTGAATATCGATTCTAACTCACTTTAAATTCACCTATCAAACGGAAAGTTTAATTTTTTGTAAGAATCATTGTTATAATGAACAAAGCGCTATTTTTACAAGCTATTATTTAGTTTCATCTGTCCCGTTGTCTGTCTGTCTGTAATCAAACCTTGCAAGTTGAATTCGACCAACTTCCAGTAGTTTCATTGCCTTGAAATTTGGTATACTTAAGTAAATTGCGAGACAATAGAATAATCTGGTAGTGACATCCTTGTAGTCTGGCCAGGGTCGTCTCCACAGGACGAAACTCTTCATCGGCTTTTGGCAATGGTTTTTTTTTTAAATAATAGATGTACTTAATTGGACTAAATTATGAAGGGAATTAATGAATCGCCATTATTTTAAAAAAGCTATAAAAAAATACTGAAACCCTCACTAATTACTTGGTTTAATGTAAATAAAAGAACTATTGCAAAAAGTTTTTGTATGGATATACTTACCTGTTTATATAGATAATTTTTTTTTGTTACACTTAGTCAACCATGTACCATCAGCCAAATGAGTGGTCTATTAATTTTTAAACAAGTTCCTATCAAGTGACTACGTCGCTAAAGTCGAACAATCAAGTTGACAGGCACGTCTATTGGGTTTACTGTTTGAGGACATGCAAACGATTATCAACTTTAGAGTGGTAGACTACATGATATATGGCTGATGGTACAGTCAAGTTCATAAACTTGTGAGCAAATTATGATTAGTTTTTTGGAGTTTTTTTGTATTTTTTATATCAACTCCGAATTTGTTACTTTTACGGGTATCCCGTGAAACCATATCGAAAATATAAACTGAGACATGGATGCACAGAAAAACCAGAAAAAGAGACCAGCGCTGGGAATCGAACCCAGGTCCTCAGCAATCCGTGCTGCGTGCTATAACCCCTACACCACTGCTGGACAGGAATCTAGACACGAATTTCTCTTGTCTGGGTGAGCGGTTAGTTCCGAAAGAGTGTGACGTGTGACGAAACATAGATGTCGCTAGTGCTACTGCTTAAGTAGCGTAGTAGAAATAAGCAACCTGAAATATGTATGCATAGGAAAAGTTCGTGTCCAGCAGTGGTATAGGGGTTATAGCGGATTGCTGAGGACCTGGGTTAATGGCGTAGAAGCGTGTTCAGATATTTTGATCAAATTTTTACTCACAAGTTTATGAACTCGACTGTATAAGCCTCTTGGCTGAAAAGGAGTTTCTTTCGAGAACCAATGGTGCCGGCTCACGGCCGATAGACGTATAAAGCAAAGAATGTTGATATGCGCCCGCGCTCGCAGGAGCGCCGAGGGGAGCTGTAATGGTTCCAAATAATCCTCTAAAACAGCTAAAACTCCAGGGTTTATTGCTCTTACAATTACGACGAGTGGATGAACTGTGACTGTAATTTTAAGTTCACGAAAAGCTTTGAGACTGCATTCGGATTTTTATGGGAAGATATGTTTTAATGAGATCTTTTACTCTTGTATAAGTACATTTTTCATTTTTTAATTTAAATTTTTTAGGCTCGTGGGTTGGAACCCCGGCTCACACCTCTGAGTTTTTCGAAATTCATGTGCGGAATTAAATTTGAAATTTACCACGAGCTTTGCGGTGAAGGAAAACATCGTGAGGAAACCTGCAGAACCTGCGAAGAAATTCAATGGTGTGTGTGAAGTTCCCAATCCGCACTGGGCCCGCGTGGGAACTACGGCCCTAGCCCTCTTGTTCTGAGAGGAGGCCTATGCCCAGCAGTGCGACCTATATAGGCTGGGATGATGATGAGTATACCAAATTTCAAGTCAATCTGACCACGGTAGGTAAATGGATCAAAACTTGCAAGATTTTAAACAAACAAAAAAAAAACTTAAATATGAGCTTATAATATATGTAAACTGACATTTTTTTTCCATTCTAATGGCACTACCCTGATTCGATTTGTAGCATTCGAACATGGCGGATGTAGACGATAGGTATCTAATTTTGGTATTTCTGCTTCATTGGCTAGTTGAAGTATAATTTTGATAGTGTTTTATGCGACGATTAACCTTAACAGTGAACAGTGATCACAAAATTCTATATTGCTCTCGTGTCTGACATTTTTTAATGCGCAAGTGGTCTCCGCGTGGTTTCTGGAATTTTGCTATCAAGTTGCAAAAACTACAATCACCGTACAACATGCATAAGAAGAATATTATTTATCTTTAATTTAACTGACATTGGCCCAAGCCTTATGGCCGCCATTAAGAGGAATAAATAAATGGCACTACCCGCAATACCTATAAAATCTGTACAAGATCCACTCCACTCTAAACCTAACCTAACCTTCACCCCGTCTTATAATATTCCACTCGTATTACACCGTCGCACGGGAGCCGACCTCGCGTTATTAATACGCGCTCCGCGGTGTGAGCGCGTGACCGACAGTTTGGCAGCCACGGAAGACAGATGGCGGTGTCGGACGTTGGCACGGTAATTAGAATTCAATTTGATAAGGTTTGGAAATAATTACGTCTTAAAAATATTGTTTTTATCATCATCATCATCATCGGCCTATCTTAGACCACTAGCTGGATAAAGAACTCTCGGAGGCTAAGTTGTTTTTAAAGAGGTAGGACGCCAGCTGCATGACCAGGGATTAGACCCTCGCTCCGAGTCGTTCTTGATGCAAAGGCTATCCTATCGCCGTTCAACGCGTTTTTATAATATAAAAATATTATTTAAGTTAGCTAGTAGATTTATTATTTAGTAGTATTTAGCTCTTAGGTATATGATTGAGAGAGAGAGAGAGAGAGAGAGAGAAACATTTATTTACACATATTCGATTCACATAAAAAATACATTAGATGGAGAAAAAAATATAACATCGAATAGTATAAAGTGGACCCCACTCAGCATAATGTATTTTCTATAAGTTTATATTTTTAAATAAATAAATTCCGTATACGAAATGTAAACGTTTAGATAGTTTAATGGGGGAATTTCAAAATTGAAGACACTAATTGACGTTGTTTTGTGTACATTTAGTTAAATACCTATCCAAACCAGGTATAGTCCCAAACTAAGCAAAGCTTGTTGTGGATACTACGAGCATAGGCAACAGAGAAACATACTGTCATAGATAAATACATACTTAAATACATACAAGTATTAAACATACAAGACTTGAGAACAAACAAAAATAAAGAATGTAGGTAACTAAACTATAGAATGTAACTAAGGGATCTCAAGTTCCACTAGAATCTAATTCAGAAACGACGTAATTCCGCACAATTAGTTACGTCGTAAGTTACGCGCGTAACTCGTACGTACGGGAGTTATTACGCGTATTTACGGCCCTCTGTTCGAGGTACCGCTACTCGTGCTGTGTGTACCTGAAACAAGACATAAACATTGAAAGTTACGTTTTGACAGATTTTAAAAATATAGAATTTATTTTTATAACAAATCAAAATAACTAAACAAAATTACAAATAAAAAATACCCTGGAGATCGGCCACTTGGGGCGTCGTCCGAAGGACGGAGACCGCATTGCCCCTCTGCACCGCCACACTTAGGCGCTGGGCAAAGAAGGTACCAGCTCTATGGTCGCCTGAGACGCCGAAGAGCGTGTCCGACACTTCTTTTAAAAACTTTTTTGTGTCGGACGACCATGGGTCCAAAGTTTCTATTGCAAGTGCCGCAAATATGTAGTTGTTCGAAATAAATGCATATTTGCGACACTTAATAGTTTGGGCCTGCTCTGCGGCGGACCCAGGGTTCAGTGCAGAACCGTTAACGTGGGACGGAGCCAATGTGTCTACACAGGTGACGTCCCACGCTAAGGGGCGGCCCAGACACCAAGGCACCAAAGTACAACCATCGGGCCTCTCCGTCGGTGGTAGAGAGACCCGAAGGTTCCACTGTCGTGGGCACAGAGGCAGTGGAGAGAGCCCGACGGATGAAACGTAACATTTTGATTTAAGGGGATCCCATGTCCCAATGACCTTCGATCTGAATTCCTTAGTTTTCTAATGTTTTTTGTAGCTTATTATATTAACAACAACGGCTTTAAGCAATATAGTACCATCTTTACTTCAAAGTTCATTGTTTTCGAGATGTTTGGCATCAAAGTTGAACAATTTTAGGCCAAAAAACTGGTTTTCTGGCCATAACTTTTGTGTTAATTAGTTTCAAATGAAAACCCTCGACCAGTTTTTAGAGACGTCAAAGACGAACCCAAATATGTAGATTTCGTATATGTTAGATCTTTCACGTCAATAGAGATACGAAATAAGTGTTTTTTCAGACAATGTTAAAAAAAAAACATACAAAATTAAGTATTCATGGTTTTCAAAATCCAGTAGACAAAAAGGGAGATAAAAGATTGGAGAACCGATAGCCGTTTGAGTTATTATCTGTAGTGCAAAAGTAGGAGATACGATTCAAAACTTGTCAAAAATCGATGAAAACCTCGGGTAGCCCCTTAAAAGGGTGGACCTATTCGAATGGTTTTTTTTACTTGAAAGCAGGTTTTCTAGCGATGGCTCTTAGACACGTTTTATCAAAATGGGTTCAGCCGTTTTTGAGATATTGAACTTTGAAGTGACAATGTCGGGGGTTTTCTAACTTTTTGTTGGTTAGGTTATATTTAAAACATATTGGCTTCATACACACACACATACATATTCATACATATTGTACATTCAGGTACCTAACGTACAGCACCTATTAATAAGTAAGGAGTAATAATACTAAGTATAAATACTTTCTTCTGACAACTCGAAAATTAATTGTTTTTTTTTTTTGTAAACTTTACCAACCGACGTGCCCGCAAAATGCCTCTTAGTGCTGTTTGGTCATTTGTCATTTTTGTTTGATTGACAAAAGAGAATATACGTGTCCAATATTTTATGATAATCTAACCAAGGGACTAAATGGAATATTTTCTTTTTACCCAGGAACTACCCAATAATTTCTATGCAATTCTTGATGGCGGCTAGGTAGGGCATTAATTGAATTTAGCTTGTAATTAATTAGGATATGAGCCTATTCTTGAGTCCAGAATTAAGAGAACCAACTTGACAGTTCATTACACACAAATGTTGCCACAGATTCACCAGTGCTGTAATATCGATATAAAATATGTATATTAGAGAATTGTTTATTTGAAAGATTTCGAATAAATCTGTTGAACATCGGTAAGGACGCCGTCCGTCTTTTTGTTTAGTTGACATTTCATATTGTCATATCATTGTCATCAATAGTTTAAAATTATTTCTTTGTTTTATCTTGTCCTAGTAAGACATACGATATTATGGATTTCGAAGGAGGCCTATATAATTGTATAATGTATGGTATAGGCAAGTCTGTGTGTGCGGGAGGTATGGCTACGAATACCAGATAGAATACAAATCAAATTGGTGTTAGGTGTAGTCGCGCAATGAATAGGTTCGTCGTTTTTAGGCCTAAAGCTATGGAAATAAAGCCCAAAAGTGACAAACATTTTCTTTCCTCGTCTACACAAAGTTATATCGACATATTCCTATGCCTTCTGGACTCGAGTATAGGAGGAAATAGTTTCCAATATATGAATAAATATTAATTAGTTTTTAGTAAATAGTTTTTAGTAAGCATCAACTAATTTACAACCAATGGCGTGCAGCATGCAAAGCAGATGGGAACTACTCACCGCGACTGGTAAAAAATTATGATTCGGAAAATTAATGATTAAACACAGACAGAATTTAGATTAAGTATAATTTTAATATATACAATTATAGAACAAAGTCGGGTTTGTTCGAACACTTATAACTCGAGAACGGCTGGACCGATTTTCATGGTGTTTGATTTGTTGTATTTGTCTCCGTCCCGAATAGCAGAATAAGTATTAAAAACATTGGAAAATTGTCGAAAAAATTAAATAAAAGAAAAAACATTTTCCTATTCAAAATGAACACCGGTTGAACCATGGTTTTGTACCTGTCAAACATCTAATGTTCATTCCGTCGATACAGTAAACTCTCCCCTCAAATTAAGGAACGTATTTAAATAAAAGTTTCGAGTTGACAATATATATCCCAATATTCGGATAATGGCGTATTTTAGCTTTAAAAAATGTAGAATAATGTTAGTAATGAAAAAGGCTTGACATATATATTGGTTGTTAAATATTTATGCGTGCGTTCAGAAATTTATTTTGTGCAAATTAAAGAAAAAAGGCGCCGTTGTTGGTATGTTATCATAATTTAATGTAGCGTTTTTTCGGGCAGGACAACGTCTGCCGGGTCCGCTAGTATAGTTATAAAAGAAGCGTCAGTAAATGAAAAAAAATTGCAAGTAAACGGATAACAAACAAAAGATTGAAATGAGTGTTAATAGCGTCACTGTTCCATATTCAAGAAGCGTAAGTGTTTAATGAACTAATCGAATTTACCAGAAATTTGATAGCGCAGAATGTCAATTACATAATTAATAACAAGCATGGAGATGAAGCGTAGATTAATAAGAGTTTAACCATTGTTTGCTGGTTTGACGAACGCCAGAAGGGCTTCTGTGGCCTGGAAGGGCAGGGTCATGAAATCGGACCGGATCTGTTTGAGCTGGTCGTTGTCGACGGTGAGGTAGCCGCCGAAGTCGACGAGTTTCACGACTGATGTGTCATTGTCCTCCGAGGTTGAGATCACTTGCGCGCGATACCAGTTGTTCTCGGTCGGCGCCGCGCAGATAGAGCCCTCTGCAACAAACAAGCACTCGGTTATGGAACAACAACTTAGATATTTATTTGTCAAAAATGTTAAGAGCAGGTTTAGATTATTAGTCCCAACCATGATAGCCTATTAATATTTATTTTTAGGATCCTGATAAATTTTGGAACTAAATCTCTGTAATCCCTTTATTTTCATGTTACATTTTGAAAGTGTAACCTACTACTACTCTAATTGTAAACTTCTGTGCTGGTTGGTTTTTGGCGTTAACAGCCATATTACATTTATCGTCACTACTTAAAAAAAAGTTTGTATATCAAAATCGAAAAAAAATCTGAAGGAAAGGTACCAACTGTCCGGCTCCGATTTGTTTATTATTATACATGTTAGAGAGTGGGTAGTCTAAAATAAACGACACGTATTTTTTTAATGACTAAAAAAACTAAAAAAAAAAAATACGTGTCGGTCGGTCATATACAAAAATAAAACAAATCTGAGCCAGACAGTTCGGTACCTTTTCCTGAGTGAACTTAAAGAAAATTATTTCAAGGGTCAATTTTGTGGAAGAGAATTTTTTTGAAGTAGTGATTCACTAGGTAATTGTATAAGCGAGTGTCGCACTGTGAAGGTGACATCAGTATGCCGCACACGCCTAGTCGCCTAGTGTCCGTAGCCAACACGATTATAATCGAAATTGTCGTCGTAAACGCGGTAGAAAATACTACCCCACTCTTATGCACAGTTGATCTGCAAAAAAAATAGTGCAAGTTGCATTACAATGGGAATGGGATGCTGTAAAGCGAACAAGCTTGAAGTGGTCAATCGAGCACTGCTGGGCTTTTTACTAACTTTAGTAAACTAGTTTTTAATAAAAATAATAGTACGCAATAAATATAAGTATACAGGTAATATGTATTTAATTAAAATAAGAAAATAACATTAAATGAATAGACACATACTTAAAAACACAACACAAAATACAACAATATGATAGGAAACAAGATAAATAAAAACTACATAAATATACCTAACTATAAAAAGAAAACACCATCTAAGAGGCACTGCTGCGGCATAGACCCCAGCACACTGGCGGCATTACCTCTCTGTACGGTCAGAGAAATTTGCTGGGAGAGGTAAGCGCCAGCTCTGGGGTCTCCTGAGGTCTCTATCAGTATCAGAGATAAATATAAATTTCTGTATAATAGTGTGATAATTTCCATGTCAATTATTTTAAGTATTCATTGGTCGAATAAAATGCTTTATTCTTAAAATTAATCCTCATTTACCTTAGTTCCGCCATAATTTGCGGATGACTTTACCGATTTCATCTTTCTCTTTGATGAAGGTTTTTATTAAAAAGCATAATTAAGAAAGTGAATGCTATATTGCACGTTACAACATTTAAAAAACACACGAATATTTTATACTAGATGAAAACCCGGCTTCGCTCGGGTAAAATGTAGACTCATAATAATTAATGTTTAAAAAAAATTTTTGCCAGTAAAGACTGTCGTACTTATCGAAAAATCTGACGTATATTCCCAGCCTTAATTATTATCACAAACACTTTAACGGCTAACCTACGTATCGGTATTTCACCAGTAGATATCTCTCCTAAATCTTATTTGCCCAAATAACTATGATGTCTCTGTCTCATAATCAAAGAAATTAGACCTAAAGGGCCCCATATACGGTACGATTCGTCTGTACGATCAATCTGCAGGGCTACTACGAAACTCGTAATTCGAAGTTCGTGTCGTGCGGTCCCTCTCGCTCTCGTATTAAATAGTGTAAGTGTCAGAGGGACAGCACGACACGAACTTCGAGTTTCGAGTTTCGTAGTAGCTCAGCTGATGAAAATCGACGAAACGTACCGGGGTTTGGTGTGTGGTCAGAGGTCACAATGGAGAACGAAATGCAAACCTGTGACACCTGTGACACGTGATGCCGTGACACTAACGCCACTTAGTTGTGATGACTTTGACATGTTTACTTCGCAACGCCATTATATACTTAGTAATTTATTCAAGTTTTTTGAAAATACTCGATAATCCGAATTTTCCGCCTACAAGTTGTCGACTCGGATTGACTAATTTTTTACGCTCTTCTATTTGATGTACATTTCGTTCGAGTCTACCGTACCCCTGGACGAAATTATTAATATAGATTATATCTATAGACCAGCTCTCCCCGTCCCGGATCCGCACGGGTACAATATTCAAAATAACCCTCCTTTGGACAGTCGGGTAAAAAGGTCTCCGTGCCGGTAGCCCGTAGTTAGAATGGGCAAAATTTTAAAGAAAACTGGCCAAGTGCGAGTCGGACTCGCGCACGAAGGGTTCCGTACCGTTATCTATACAACATTAGTCTAATAATGAGAATAATGACATTAGCAAAAAACGGCAAAAAAATCATGTTTGTAATATGGGAGGTCCCCTTAAATATTTATTTTAATTTAATTAATTATTTTTAAAGTGAATATCCAACTAAATATTTTTTGTTTCTTGAATACATATTTCAAACGTCTACTTGTTGCGGTTATTAACATCGAGCAAAAATAATAAAATAATATTATTCTGTTTTTGGTAGGGTATTTATTGTTATAGCGATACGATAATCACGGTTCATGAGATTCAGCCTGATGACAGACAGACGGACAGTGGAGTCTCAGTAATAGGGTCTCGTTTTTACCGTTTGGCTACGGAACCCTAAAAAGGTGTCTAATCTAGTCTAGGACAGAGTTTACACACATTTTCAGCTCCACTTCCCAAAACTACTTACACCCGACCCGTGCGAAGCAGGCGCGCGTCGACGTAAATGAAATTTTTCTGTTAGATTGATATTTTTAAATTCGTAATCCACATATCCACACATTCGTATTTTCAATGGAACGTCCGATTTCAATGATTCAAAAAGTAATCTACAGGTATTGAAACAGTCTTGAATATGAAATAATTTATTTAGATAAGGATGAATATGAAGGTATGGATAAAATGGTCTGATTTTAGACGGCATTTTTATCAACTTTTAAAATGTAAAAAAGTAGTTATAGTGACATAACTACAATAGTTGGACGTATGTATGGGATCGCGAAGATTTTTGTAGGTATTGATATAATAATATGTATTCTTTAATATTGTAGAACATTTTTTTGTTTTATCTTTATTAGTTTCCGCAGCGCATGCGATGAAAGACATTTTATGACTATTTTTAGGGTTCGTCATGTCTGTCTGTCTGTCCGTCCGTATGTCACAGCCGCTTTTTTCCGAAACTATAAGAACTATACTGTTGAAACTTGGTAAGTAGATGTATTCTGTGAACCGTATTAAGATTTACACACAAAAATAGAAAAAAAAAACAATAAATTTTGGGGGTTCCCCATACTTAGAACTGAAACTCGAAAAAGATTTTTTTTCATCAGACCCACAGGTCTTCGAAATTGATATGGAGGTTTCTAATATCATTTTTTTCTAAACTGAAATGGTAAAATGTCCCCCCCCTGTAACTTCTAAAAAAAAAAAAATATGATGTACGATGCAAACTTCCACCGAAAATTGGTTTGAACGAGATGTAGTAAGTAGTTTTTTTTAATACGTCATAAATCGTAAAGTACAGTATTAAACATGAAAACGAACGAGTAGTAGTAGTACATTGTATCTTAAGGGCAAGAAGTAAGGAATTACGAACGCAAGTCTATTACAAGGCCGAAGTCGAAGACAGGACTTTCTGAATCGATTATTTTAATATTCCCGTATCACCCGTGAGAGATATGTATACAATATTTTTTATCTCATTTGAGAGAAAACGAATAAAAAGTGAAACATCCAACTTGAATTTTTTGTCACAGCTTACGAGCAAAATGATAAAAAGAAAGTAAAGGTTCTGATAGAGTTGAGTATTTACTTTAATAAAATATCAAGCAGTTGTTAAAATTGGTCGAACTAAAGAACAGACAGAGCCAGGTTATACGAGTACTCGTATAGTCAAAAAGCGAAAGGTTAGGTACCAACATTTTTGTGAACTTTCTATAAAAACGCTGTATAAATGCTCTATTAAATCTCGAAGCAATTTTTCTGCTGATGCTAGGAAAATAATTTTTTTTTTACTTTATCCCAGCCTATATACGTCCCACTGCTGGGCACAGGCCTCCTCTCAGAACAAGAGGGCTTGGGCCATAGTTCCCACGCGGGCCCAGTGCGGATTGGGAACTTCACACGCACCATTGAATTGCTTCGCAGGTTTGTGCAGGTTTCCTCACGATGTTTTCCTTCACCGCAAAGCTCGTGGTAAATTTCAAATGTAATTCCGCACATGAATTTCGAAAAACTCAGAGGTGCGAGCCGGGGTTTGAACCCACGACCCTCTGCTTGAGAGGCGATAGGTCAAACCACTAGGCCACCACGGCTTTTTTAGGAAAAGAATGCTCTTGTTTATTTTGTGCGATCTTATATATATCACGTAACAATAGCTTGACTACTCACGTCAAGCACTTTGTGACGTATTATCATTATCATTGAAACTAATGAAACTCGACCTTTAGTAATTCATAAAGCTTGTCCTTAGCAACGACAAGAATTTCCCAATTCAGCTAATATATGCAAGGTAGGTATTTAAAAGAATATTGCAACGTTGACCTAGACAGGGACCGGTTTAAGTAGTTTGCCTTTCACGGGGGGGGGGAAGGCGGGCATATCCGGATAATGGTAGGTTAGTGATCAGACACTTCAATTTGAAGTGTGTTTAAAGGTATAACAGCGCCCACTTTCCATATAACATTTTGAAACAGGTAATTTAGCAGATATCTGCTAGCGCGATTATGATAGTATTCGCCAAAATTAAAATGGAAAACCGACTATATTTAGTGCGGTGATACGGATCCTTTCGTGCGAAAGTCCGACTCGCACTAAGCCGATTTTTTTACTTAACCCCTGAGGCTCGAAACGTTGAACACATCTATTTAAACAAGATCTTATCTGGTCAAAATAGATGAAAGTTAATATGTAATCTTAAAAATAGGTGAACATTAATTGCTGATAACTAATGATAAGAACAGTTTATGATTCATGATTATGCCTTCATTTCGTTGGCGCCTAACCTAATTATTTCTTTGGCTCTGGTTAAACTAGTAAAAATCTTAGTTTTCGTTAAGCAAGTGTATTGCTAATAATAAACAATAGTACGTTATTGCAGAGACCGCGAAATAGGGGATTGCCGGCCGAGTGTTAACGAGGCCATCTAGAGATACGAGGCCGACAATCCCTGTTCGCGGACGAGGCTTGTATAGTGCTTTTCTCAAATAAATCCAAGGAAATAATACCATGTCACTTGATGATGAACTCATATCGGAAACAATAACACTTATTTTAATTAAAAACCACTCGTTTAAGGTTTAATCCGTAGTAATTTTTTTTTCCTATTTCCGGTAGACATACGCGCGCTATGTTTTTTTAATTGGCAGTATGCCATAGATAGTCAATAAAATAAATAAATACCCACTGAAACAAAAGACAATCTCTTTGCTGGCCATGACCGGAAATGTATGCAATTCCATAACTATCCTCTAATTTTAAATTAGAACGAATCTTCAATAAGTTCTATACAATGACGTACTTGGCGTTCTATGATCACGAAGATAAGGACGACATTTCCTTGGATGTTTGAGAAAATAATATTATTTCGGAAATCTTGACGAATAAATAGAAAAACACATTGGTGCGGCATGTCTGAAATCTACGTAGATCCGTGTGACTCGCAACAAATTAACTACATACCTATTATTTATATACCCTCTTTCTAGCCCTGAGACAAGACACGCTACTACAAAATTTATCAGTTTTATATTGTTCAACTATGAAGGATTAATTTCAAGGCGAATAATAATTTTAAAAGTCAACCGATTTTGTACAATTATAAAGGGAGCAAGGTCGAATCTTAAGTGCAGATTTGTGAACAAAATCGATACGCACTATGATTTATACATTCAGGCGTAAATTCGTCTATATCAATGAGCACAACCTTATTACCTTGCTCCTCTGTTACCACAAACCAACGCAACGTGGAGTTCACATAGTCCGCGGTATAGTGTAGCGATGACCGTTAATGCGTTCAGTTCAAAATAAGGTAGGTATCGTGGGGGATTGAGCAATACGCGGGGCGAGCGGGCCTAGCAAGCGTAAGCGCTGATTGGCGCTCGCGATGTCACATGCGCTGAAATTGACGGTCAGTGCTCAGTGATACACTTACGCGCTGCGGTGGTTTGTAAGATAATTTTCAATTTTCACAATAGTACATTTTTCGTTTTACTGATCATAGGAAACTGAAATATGGCGTTTAGGTTCTTTGGGAGTGTAAAGGAGCACTACTAAAGAATTTCCCGAAATTCTGACGGAAATTCTGACTCTGACTTCAACTGAGCTGATTAAAAAAAAACTATTGGTGAAATATTTTTAAAAATATATACCGTAAGCAATAGAAGCCTGTTTCATATCAATCACAGTGTGGTTTTCTATTGAATTCACTGATTCCTATCCCACGGGAATCCTATATCGCGTAGGTACGAAGTCGCGGACAAAAAAAACAAGTAGGTTGTCTAATATTACACCCCTGACCTGAAGATGTGAAACAGGGCTTTTGAAATTCGAAAATTTGCAAATATAATCCTCCGAAAAATCAGTTAAAACAAGAAAATAAAGATCGTGGAAAGTAAGTCTGTGTTACCCCAAATTTAACGCGAGCGAAGCCGCGGGCAAAAGCTAGTATTTATATATTTACATATAGAATATTTATAGTCCTGTGAATTTATTCAGTAACTAATAAATGAACCATAGAAATTCAGATTCTTAATTTCAAGTCGTGAATAATTTGTCGCGAATATTTGACGTTTTGCATTTAAACAAAAGACTGTCTTCTTGCAGGCCTAGGCCTGCAACAGTATATTTTGAAGCCTGTTTTAAAGAACACATTATAAACATTACATAGCATGTTTGAGAAAACGCATTTTTTCCGAGTAGCGATTTTTCATGATGCGTTTTATAATGATCGCGTCTATTTTTTTAATAGGTAGGTTAGGTTCGTTATGTATCTTCAGATGCCCGACCGAAGGGCAGACCGCCCAGAAAAAGGAGCCCGTGTGGACATAAGGCGTGGGTTGCCTAATGCTGCTGAAAATATATGCGACTGATAAAATAATGTACTGGTAAAATAAGCGACAAAAATAAAACGCGATTATTATAAAACGCTTCATGACAAAGCGCTGCATGAAAAAAGACGAATAAATAATTTTTCGATCATGAAAAACCGCGATGTTAAAATTCTCTACAATGAAAAAATGCGATTGTGAAAATTATCTGAAAAAAAACGCTGCGGTCTATATGAACTACACGTTACGTTGGTTTGTGCGGTAGCAGAGGAGCAAGGTAATACGCCTGAAAAAGGGGGTTAACCTTGTCAAGTTTCTTACCTTTTACAGGACGTGGGAGGGCTGGTACATCCGGGTTTTGATAGGTGGCAGCCATTAGGCGGTGCAGGGCGTGCAACGAAGGGAACGTCGGGTGCAAGGGCTGCTGCAGGAAGAAGTGTCCCGCGCTCACCAGGCACGTCATTATCGTGTCGTTGTTCACCGACTCCACGAGCTGCAACTAACAAGATAAGCATACACCGTTCAAGGCATCGATAGAGTATGATAGTAATGAATGACTTGGAAATGAAATGGTGTGAAACTGTTCACTCATTCTGTTAACACTACATTTTTTTTACACAATGTTTTTCTTTATTTCCGTTGAGAGGGGAGAGGGAGGTTAAATTTGCCTTATATAACCTCCCTCTGCCACTTGTATCTTTCTAAGTTTCGAATATAATAATCAATGATAAAATTTAAGCACTATGGGTAGTTATTTTAATAGCTTCTTTACTTTAGACTAGCTGTTGCCTGCGTTTCCGTCTGCGAAAAACTCGTTTATCGCTATCCCGTGGCAACTATGCATTTGCCAGGTTAAAAACAATCCTATAAGTTTTTCTCAAAAAGTTCATGAAATTCAAGTGCCAAGTTCAAGTGTCATGAAATTGACAAGAAAACAATTTTGTCAAGAAATTATTAGCCCAAGGACAAGATCATAAAACATCCAAAATGTCTTGACGTCAAGAAAACGTCACGAAATCTTGTGAGGTGAATCGTAATTTTGTAACTACATCAGGGCGAATATTCAGCGTTTTTTTATTCGTCATTAGTGTCTTCACAGGTGTTATTAAAAAAGCTAATGCTCAGGGTTTTTTTTAATGAAAATTTAAGACAATGCCGATGCTAAATTTAGCGTGATTAAAATTCTTCTGACTTGTCTTTCCGTTGTGCTATAATAAACGTGGGACGCTAATGACGTTTGACCGCACGGTCAAAACGCTCGACTATTCGCCTATCAAAACTTTCTATTGGATCCAACAACAAAGATTATCTCGCTTGTTGAAAACAAAACTGACACTAAACGAAAAATGACAATTTTAGTTTACCCGCCTTCTACAAACTATCTGGCGAGACGCACGCAATGCATTACACCTTCATATTTAAATATTTACATTAGTTGCCGAAAGATGGCGGTAGTGTCACTAAATCAGACCGAGACCAAGCACGGAGCGGAGCTGTTATGAGGGTGAATGAAAAAGTGTCACTATACGAATAATGACGATTTTATGTCGATTGTTATTTTTTAAACGGGAATTTTATTAACTTTAAAACGACATATTTTGCATAGCGCCGCTTTGAGTAACATTTTTTCAAAATAAACTAAAATTAAACCATGAACAGACACTTTTCATTTAGTGTCAGTTTTCAAATAAGAATGGCTAAAGAAAGTTTTATAACGTTACTCATAAACTGTACTTCTTTGTTAAAATAAAGTCATATATTGAAAAAGTAGAAGACAACTGTGATAAAATTTTGAAAATGAAAAACGACATCAAAATGACAACTAACCAATATATAGTTTGAATGTTTAAAAGTGATTAATAAATACACCTCAAGTTAGTTACACATCGTAAAAGGCCACTCAAAAGTTTAGATCGCCATACTGAAAAGTAGCACTTTTTGTATTGTGTAATTTTTGTTTTCAACAATCGATCTGACTTTTTATCACTTTTTGCACAAGGTTTTGTATATATTAAAAAAAAACTTATTTTTTGTGGTGAAATAACTGAAAAATTTAAAAATGGACAACTTTTTGAGAAATAATAGTCCTCCCCAGAGCCTTAAACTACTAAAGAGGTAGACAGGTTACTTCTGCATTTAAATTAATGGTAGGGATGGATGGATAGAGTTGAATCGATTTAGATGGAATTTGGTATGAAAATAGTTTAAGGCTCTGGGAAGAACATATGATAGTTTTTACCCGGAATTGCTTCCTTAACAAAAACTATTTAATGCCCATAGCATAATAAAATAATGCAGTAAAGCTAAATAAGTGATGTAAATTAATGTTTACCTACTCATGTTTTTTATTGATGTTAAAAAATATCAACCATTTTATTATCTTATTTTTTACTTTTTTTAGTAAATTATTATTAGTTATAATTACATTTAGGATATCATAATGATGTTAATTAGTACTTACTTGAAGGAACTCTGGTACAAGAGGCACAAGTCTCTGACATAATTCAGCACTTATTTCTTGTAAGGAAAAGTTAGGGAACCGTTTCTCAGGGAATTTTTCTCTAATCATGTCTAACGCTGCTTCAATCTCACTCTGAGTTCCTGTGAAAAACAAAAAAAATATAGTAAAAAAAATAACAACTAATCATTATTAGATTACTAGCTTTTACCGCGGCTTCGCACGCGTAAACTATTCGGTCTGGTAGTTGCAATTGAAATTTTCGGGATTTTACAAAATTCCCCTGGAAATTTCCAAAATTTATATCGTGGTCTTCATTGAGGTTGTGTTGTGAATAACTGTACAAAATTCAAGACTCTAAACCCAGTGCTAAAATTTCCAAAAAATTTTCCCTATCCAAATTCAAATTCATATCATTTATTCAGTAAATAGGCCGCAATGGGCACTTTTACACGTCATTTTTTAAATACCAGCACTTTCGGAAAGACCATCATTCCCAAGAAGAATGCGCCGCAAAAAGCTTGGCAGAAAGTCATTTTTTCAAAATAAAATAAGTACAAAAAAATACTTAAAAACTACAGTAAGTATACAATTCAAAAAAAAAAATACAAAATAATAATAACAATAATACACGGATGTATGGGGTCCCTTAGTTACAAAACTATCCCGTGGAAATATCGGGATAAAAAAGTAGCGTATGTGTTATTCCAGACGTCCGGCTACCTACATACCAAATTTCATGCCTCTAAGCCAGCGGTTGTTATTTCGAGATTTTATCCCTATCCCGTGGGAATATCGGAATAAAAGTAGCCTATGTGATATTCCAGAGGTCCAGCTACCTACATACAAATTTCATGGCTCTAAGCCCAGTGGTTGTTATTTCGAGATTTTATCCCTAGTTATCCCGTGGGAATATCGAGTCAAAAAGTTGCCTATGTGTTATTTCAGACATCCAACTACCTACATACCAAATTTCATGACTCTAAACCAGCGGTTGTTATTTCGAGATTTTTCCCTATCCCGTGGGAATATCGGGATAAAAAGTAGCCTATGTCCGTCTCCTGGCTCTAAGCTACCTCCCTACCAATTTTAGCCAAATATGTTCTGCCGTTCTTGAGTTATAAGTGGTGTAACTAACACGACTTTCTTTTATATATATAGATTACCCATACATTTAAAAATAAATTATACTCACCTTCAACTGCACAAATCTTTTGTTTCATTGAGTCAGGATGTCTTCTGACGTTTACACTTGCACCAGTTTTAGCTTTAATTTGGGTTACGAATGAACCCTGTTTTCCTATTAATAGGCCAACCAGGGCCTGGGAAATGAGGAATTGATGTACTCTAAGCCCACCTTCAGCAGGAACTATGTTCATACCAGCAGGGGGAGGACTGGCTGCCTCTGAACAACCCTTTCCACTGTCACTGGAGCCCTAGAACATACAACAGGAACCAGTAGTCAAATGCCTGTCATACCTAAATGTGAATACAAATATACATTTGCCAGGCCAGCAATAGTTGAATGGAAATGTTTTATAAAAACATGTATTTAGTTACACTCATAGGCAATTATACTCTACAATAACACCTTCAGAGTGTACCCAGCAATTTTGTAACCAGCTGACTGCTGTGACAATTATAGTAAAAAATAAAATATGCATGATAATGATACCTACTCCATAGTAACAATCACACATAGTAAGCACAAAAAACATGTACCTAGACCATGGAAGGGTTATGCTCATGATATTGTGGGTCATCATTTGCCTATTTGGCTGAAAGCTGAAGAAAGATGTGGAACAAAATGAATGATATGCACTTTTCCCAGTTACTAATGAATAAGCACCACTCAAAATCCAAATGCAATGTACCCAAAATATTAATATTTTTGTTACAATTTTCAATATTATGGACTCAAAAACCATCAGTTTTATTAATATTTAATTATGTTTCTCCCTTATTGTTTAATTGACCTGCATGAGTGTATTAAAATAATGCTAAAGTAATTCAAATAATTTAGATAATTGCTAATTACCTCACTATGATTATCAGAGAAGTGACACATTGATGGACTAGCTAATATAGGATCAACAGGACTGTGGTTAGCAGAATCTCTCTCTGAAATGCGTCTTGTAGGAGTTGTTGAGTACCTATTATTACCACTGTCACTACTATCACTAGGTTGATCATCTAAATTATTATTAGTTTGCAATTCTTCTGTATCAACTGTTGTGCTCTCCTCTATTGTGTCCCCTGTAGATGATGCAGATTCAAACCTGGTACAGGATGGAGGAGAAGCTTCAAGTGATCCAGAAACTTCTTTAGATATGCCAACATTTGTATCACCATCAGATTGGCAGGAAATTTGCTCAAAATCATTTTTTTTTAATGCCATCTCAGGTTCATTTACAGAAAGCTGTTTCAGGGGTGACTCTTTGACAATGAAAGATCCTTGTTTTGGAGCAAGACTCATCACTATTTTCTGGCTTCCGACATAAGAAGCTCTCTTGTCTTTGTCCAGGGACTTCTTTCTTATAATCTTCTCTATCTCCAAGTCAATCTCTTCATCAGTCAATTCAAGAGATGAGGATCGCTGGGAGCTGCTGCCTCGAGGTACAATGTCAATGGGTGATGACTTGATAATGGAGCGTTCTGCTCTACCCACTGGGGATGCACTATTAGCCTCAATTTCAGCTTTCAGGGCCTCTGCAAGTTCTTCTTGCAAACATTTTATTCTTTCTCTTCCTCCAGGGTCAGATTTGGCAAATTCCCTCTTTTTTCGAAACCAGAATATACCAAGTAATACTGCTATTGAAGGGACTGACCACATAAAAAGCTGGCGGCAAGGAACCATTGTAATAAGCCACTTTTATCAACAATCTAAAACAAAAAGTGTACTTCGTGAGATATTTATGATATAAACATTTTTGATGTTTCAGTGGGGATAATGGACTTCAGCATTCAGTACACTTCAACATTGATAACTGTATGTTAATAAGTTTGTATGCTAAACCAAATGGTGATAAATTTTCATGTAGGTAATGAAATATGAACTTTGTATATATTTATATTAACATAGGACAGCAATAATAACAAGATGAAAAAACAAAAATGTATAGAGCATTTTCCAGAATGTAATAACAGTAGCACCAACAATTGCATGGCTTGGGCGTTGAATGTCAGTAAAGGATGCCTTTAAGGTAGCTTTAAGGGCACTTAAGCCAGTATCATTAAATATAGAAGGTAGATGACTATCTTTAATATCAAATCATACTATAAACTGGTTAACTTCTTAACTCCAGCAATGCTTCATGATCACAAGTGTGTAGTGTGGTCAAAGAGTCTGATGGGATGACTCATAACTGAACATGTTGAGAATAATATTCTCATGTGTTTAGGGAAAATTTAACTTGATGTTGAGTAGGTTACTAAAACTACGAAGTCATTTGTGTCTGTCTAGCTTTGTTTTTACCTATAGCCACAAAGGCATTACATTGTTACCCAGCCTATATACATCCCACTGCTGGGCACAGGCCTCCTCTCAGAATGAGAGTTACTTTAATACTGAAGCAATAAGGTTTTATATAATATTTTCTATGCAAGTTTTTTTCTGATAGTAGGTACCGTAAGGTCAGGGTAGTTTGACCCATTGGAGAGTTTTATGTTTTATGGGCTGGCCCATATGAAAACCACATTAAAACCTAAAATAAAAACACAAAAACATGATCGATCAATTAACACCAACCACATGGCAAAGAGCCATATTCTCAAAGCAGTAATAAAACCAGGACCAACTTAATCCCAAGGGCAAAAGCACCCTTCAAAGTTCCCCTTCAGGGCCTAAGTACTCGGACCTTACAGTTACTAGTTCATTGCAATGTTATTGTAGCTCTGTACATGTACCAAATTTTAAGCAAACTCAACCAGTGGTATTAAATGGTTCAAAATTTACTTGGATTTGTGTGGATTAACAGCCTTTTTCATAAAAAATCCTTAATTGAGGTTTGATCGGTCTGTTACTTAGCAGACTGATTAAGCTTAATAGACGGTTGTCAAGAAGTATGATTCATAAACACTTGCTAGCAGTCTGCTAGTTGTTGAGCTGCTGATAGACGGATTAGACGCGTTATGTTGGCCACCTTGACAAATCAGACAAAAAATGGCCCAATCGATAATTTAAAAAAAAAAATTGACAGCAGTGACAGCAAATTACCAGGAAAAAAAATAAAAAGCGAGATGTTTGTTTTCCGCCATTTCCGATCCGCATGTTTATTTGTGCAAAAAGCCATAATTATGTTAATAATCCTTATTTTTTTTTCATATTTATTGTTAATTTATTGTTGCTAATTTAGAGGATTTTTAAATACAAATTCCTGAAAATAAATTTTCCTATTTTTTTTTAATCTGCGTAGCCCTGCCTTCACTATAAATATCTTCGGTACCTATGGTTTTTTGCTCTAGTCAAAGTCAGCTGTTCAAACTTGTGGCGGCCATTTTGTGACTTAGCAGAGAGATAAAGGAGGGTCTACGGTCCTCTAACTTTAGCAGAGCCTTGATCGACTGATTAGCGCTAACAGACGTTTATGAATCATGTTTTTTAGCATCGGGCCTTCAAGGAGCCTTCAAAGGAGGCTAACT
>NC_133495.1:495131-554123 GCF_025370935.1 Choristoneura fumiferana | reverse complement strand
AATACCTGGATATAAATTGATTAAAAAGCCATCCACCACCCTAAATATAGGCATTGCTACCAATGCCAGATCGAGACTCTCCGACATAAAACTTGTCGAACGCTGGTGATGATCGAGTGCTCTGTTTCTTTATCGTCATTCAAGTCGACAACTTGGGGTGTGATAAACGTGTATAAACCTCCAAGTGTACAATGGCCTATCAATGTTCTCCCAAATCTAAATCACCCGAGCTTATACATTGGAGACTTTAACAGCCATCACCCCAGCTGGCGGTACGCAAATGTGAATGAAAGTGGCGAAATGTTGGCGCGGTGGGCGGAAGTGTGCAATCTCCACTTATTTTTGATGCCAAGGATAGGGGAATCTTTCACTCTGCCAGGTGGCGAAAAGACAACAACCCCGATCTCGTATTTGTGTCCAGGGACAATCTTGCAACGTCCACTCCCTGCAGCCGTCGGTGATGTCAAACTTTCCGAAAAAGCCAACACAGACCGGTTATTGTGGAGGTTGGCATCAAGGTCCCAATTATAAACTCAATGCCTGTCCCTCGGTGGAATTTTGGGCCGGCTAACTGGAGTGGATACCAGCAGACATTAGACCGAGAACTGGCTTCTACAAAGCTGCCCCCAATTACTCAAAATTACGGAAAACTTTGTGATTTGATCTTCAGAGCAGCGAAAGGCAAAATTCCGAGAGGCTTTAGAAGAGTACATTCCGGTGGAGCCCTAAAAGTGAAGCATTTGTTAGGGACTAGCAGAGTACGGGATGCCACAGCACCGGTGCCGAGCTTCTTGCGTCACTTGATGAGAATCGCAGGGCTAAATAGGAGACTGCCGTTCAGGGATGGACTTCAAGCGATCAAGCAGAAAGGCTTTGAAAATTCCTTTAATACCCTTACTGGCAAAAGCTTTAACCGAGGAAATCCTGACACTATAGCAGAGAGGTTGGTGGACTTACAAGAGCCAAAAGAGATAAATTAATTACAAAACAAATTAGATAGGACACCACAGCGCTGAAACAAAACTCTCCTAAAAATCAAAACTTGGCTAGGCCCTTCGGGGTGGATGAAGTCACAAGAGCTATGAAACAACTTAAAAATAATAAAGCTGCTGGTCCACTTATTTATTAACGATTATTAACGAGTTTATCAAACATATGGACCCTCTGGAGGTCAAATGGATCGCATCTTTGTTCTCACACGTCTTGTTGACCAATAACTTGCCCAAACAGTTCAAACTGTCGAAAGTGATCGCCGTACTCAAGCCAGGAAAACCTGAACACCCTACCGGAAAGCTACCGACCCATTGCGCTACTTAGTTTTTTTCATTTTCATTTTCATTTTTCATACAAGCTGCTGGAGCGCCTTCTTCTGGCAAGAATCGAGCCATACGTGGAGGCTGTAACCCCCCAGAGCAGGCTGGATTTCACAGGGGCAGGAGTTGCGCTGAACAGGTTCTTGCTCTCACCAACCACATAGAGACTGGTTTTCAAAAACAGCTCAAATCCACTGCAGTCTTTATCGACCTGCTTCTCTCGAACATACTGACTGAGAGAGTTTTTGAGGTCTTTTTGGGGAGCGAGAAAAGTAGAAAACGCAAACTAAACAATGGCCTGCGCAGGGTTCCGTCTTGCGCGATACTGTTCAACCTCTACACAGATGATCTTCCAGTTACAGAGGCTCGAAAGTTCATTTACGCCGATGATATAGCGTTAGTGGCTCAGAGTAGAGATTTCGAGTCTGGAGCATAGACGCTATCGGCGGACTGGAATGCACTGGCCACTTATTTCGGTTCGTGGCGACTCATACCTAGCCCTCTAAAAACAGAGGTCTCCTGCTTCCATCTCAATAACCGTATGGCCTGTCATCGACCGAACGTATGTTTCAACTGAGAAGCGTTAAGACACAATCTCCTCCCGAAGTACTTGGGTGTCACACTGGATAGGTCTCTGACATACAGAGAGCATCTGGCTAAGCTATCTCAGAAAATCGCAACTAGAAATAACCTAATCCACAAGCTTTGTGGTACGAGCTGAGGAGCGTCTGCCGAGTGCCTCCGAATATCAACTTAGCTCTCGTGTACTCAACTGCGAATACTGCGCGCCGATTTGGCTCAGAAGTTCTCATACGAGCAAAGTGGACGTTAAGCTCAACGAAACCATGCGCTGTATCTCTGGCACAATTAAAACTACATCCGTCCACTGGCTGCCGACGTTGAGCCACATAGCTCCGCCGTCACTCCGCCGAAGCCAGGCGTTAAAAAAGGAAGCCGCAAAAATCACCAGTAACCCAGCGATGCCGGCTCACGATGAATTTTTCTGGTTGAAGTCTAGAGACCCCCCGTATATCGCAGCCCAAAGCCTTGACAAGTTTGACCTAGTGGATAGCTGGAAAAAACAATGGGCTGTGGACACAGCAGAAGAAGTGCTCGGAACATTGATCGACCGCCAAACCAATGGATTCGACCTTCCCCGAAATCTTTGGTGCCGCCTTAACAGGCTGAGAACTCGGCACGGCCGCTGCAACTTTCACCTGCACATGTGGGGGTGGAGGGAGTCTCCAGTCTGTGAGTGCGGGGAAGAGAAACAGACAATGGAACACATCATCATGCGCTGCCCCTTACACTCCTATCCTGGACCCGCCGAAGACTTGGATGCACTAACGCCTGATGCAGTCGCGTGGCTTAGTAGTTTAAGTGTTTGCTCTAATGCCTATATTTATAAAATGCCATACGATTAAATAAACCTCAGGTTATATAAATTTTATTAAGAGTAATTTAGTGAAGTAGAACGTTCAGACAAACTACAGGACCTGCCTTCCGATGCATTAGACCTAAGCTCAAATTACCCTATTGCACAGTACAACCTAATGTATAAACACATATTACCATATAAATATAAATTCAAAATAATCTAATGTCTAAATACCATAGTCGCAAAAAACTCTAAAACCTTAAAACCAAAACGAACTTATCTTGATTATGTACTAAGACCGAGATCACCTACTGTCATAAAAGCTGAAGCTCAAACGAACTATACCTTAATGTACTAGTCTTGAAATACATCATTCTCAAAATACAATAATTTCAAAACACGCTAGTCCCAAAATACCCTAAATATGTCTGTGTCATCGACATCTGGTAAGGTACAAAGATGTCGATGGTCTGTGTAGTGGTTATTCCGTGCGACATTTCGTAATGTTCGCGGTACTTCAGACTCGCTATTCATCTTGTTCGCAATTCACCTGTTTCGCATTTCATCGTGTTCTCAGTTCTTCAGAATCGCATTTCATCGTTTTCTCGTTTCTTCAGATTCGCCATTCATCATGTTTGAGTTACACCAATTTCGCGTTTCCTCGAATTTTGCAATTGATGACTTCGCTATAGGTTTCGATTAGGTATCAGAGGTTTTGTAGAAATACCCATTAAAAAGATACGATTCACCGTTTAACGATTTGCCTTTACTAGGCCTAGCGACGTTTAGGCAGATCATAAAATTCCTAAGTATATCATGAAACGCCGTCACTTTAGATTTGGCCAGTTTAGGCAGATCATAAAAATCCTAGGAATATCACGAAACGCCACCATATCGGATTTTGTACTTAAAAAATTTCAAGCCAAATTAGTATGGAGCCAGGACTTAGGACAGGAGTAGTACATTTTGATCAAACAATAGCTAAGGTTAACGACTTAATTCGGTTTTGGCATTTCGCCGGCTGCTGCCGCGGCACGCTTGCTTCACTCGCTCGGCTCGTGCGTTGTGGTCACATTTAATTCTAGCCACTCTTCGCTTCGCTCGTCGTACTTAAATTATTTATATCATGAAATAGCAGCATTTCGTGATATGCCTAGGAATTTCGTGATCTGGTGGATTTTACGATCGACCGCCGACGTTATATACTCACTCAATTCGACAATCCCTTGGAGTTGTAAAGCATTTGGTTTCCAAATCCAATGGATCGTATCTTTTGAATGGATATTTCTACAAATAAACCATCTGTAAACCGAAACCTAAGCGAACTCGATCAATTGCGAATCTGAAGAAACGAGAAAACGATGAAATGCGAAACAGACGAATTCGAACAAGATAAATAGCGAACTTTAAGTACCGCGAACATAATAAAATCGAAACAGATGAACGTCGCACAACCATTTGTAGTAAGTTTTTTGGTACAGTCACGGATTTTAACTATTAGACCACTGTTCAAGTTCTTTATATTAGAATTTAGGGTGTTTTGAGATTAGTGTTTTTCAAACTATTTTATTTGGAGAACGGTGTATTTTATGACTAGTGTAATATGGGATTAGTTTGTTTTGAGCTTCAACCTTTATGCAATTAGGCAATCTGGGAGTAGTATATATTTAAGATTAGGTCATTTTGGTTTTAAGGTTTTAAGTGACTCAGGTATTTAGACGTTAAGCTATTTTGAGTTTAAGTTTATATGGCAATATGTGTTTTTGACATTAGGGTGTACTGTGCAATAGGGTAATTTGAGCTTAGGTTCTATTGCACCGGAAGGTATTTTACAAACAATGATTCAACCGTATAATATCTGGAGGAGCCCAAACTTGGGGTTTGTTAGAACAATTTTTAGTAGCATTTTTTTCCCAATATGCTATTTTACTGAATCATATGTTCAATCGCGTTTTTCCCAATTTTAATCGACACAGAAACAAAACTACACAAAAGAGGAGCTCCGTCGACACTGTCTCTGTGTCGATTCTGATTGGGAAAAAACGCTACTGTGAAAATAAGCTTCAGTAAAACACCATAGAGGGAAAAAGCATTCGGGAAAAAATGCGAAGGAAAATTTTGCTACTAGGAAATAACGGTTCTGGGAAATCGATCTAACTAATCAAACTTGGTATGTTTTGAAAATGATTTTTATTTTAATTTAAAACAAGAGACTGAAATATAATGATGAGATATATTTTTAGAATTGGTTTAGTAAGCTCTTTCATTAGATACCACACACGATAGGTTTCAGAACAAAAATATTTTTTTCCCCATACAAAAAAAGATGACGTCATAACTCCTCTCCTTTTTTGTTTTTTTTGTTGTGCTACGTACGGGTCAAATTGATTCGTATGGTCTAAAAATCAATCGTTCCAATTTTCATGCTTTTAACACCATTTGCAGCTTTTTTTTGGCGTATCGCTAGCACTGCGTGTTTCATGTTTATATTTTATCTCGAACTACCCGCACTTGGTCATTTTTATTTGCCACCCCATTACAACCACACACAACACTAACAACCTCCGGTCGTCCCTCCGAACATTCGTCTCGACGCCTGACACTTAAAACAGGATTCCACGAAGATGAAAGCTTTATTATATCTATCATCCCGGTTGAAATTTTTGTGCTCTTTTATTTCAACCGCTTTACGTATCATTCTTCAGTAAAATAAAACTATCAGATTTTATAATCAATTAATTAAATTCAAAGCACAATTGTGGCGACGTCCTTACGGGGTTCATGGTATAGCTTCGCAATATACCTACAACTATCGCCATATACTAGTTTAATAATATGATCATCAGATGAACACTGTTCGTGAACTTTAGATATAACTCTTAGATCATTTAATCTCGTTTACTATCACATACCCTCAAGTTGATATGTGAGGAAATCGGGCTTCCGCCCACTGGCCTCCCAACAAATCCCCTCACAGCCAGCCCAAACCACCAGAACCAACACACGGTTCAATACAAAGGTTTGATTACATTTAATTACTATGAAAGCTCAACAAGCAATCTTGTCTTACAAACTTTACTTATCACGATTAGTGTTATTCTCTTGATCATATTGCTTTATAACGGACATTAGATATGTAAGGAAAAGCTTAAGGAACTCACCAGTGATTGTTCTCTTACTGGATGCACTAACGTAATGTGCAACTTCTATCCTATCCTCCTTACATACTCTTTATTCAAGTTAATGTCCTATTCCGTTATCAGTCCCGCCTTATTTTCGACTGTTAAAATTCAAAACTCGTGACAGCTGTCAGGTGCCATAAAACAATTACTTTATTATACTGCCAGTGTTACCAATACAATGTCAATTACAGTTTAAGGTTAGCTCACTTTCAGGTATAATTCGCGCTTAGCCGCGACACTCCCAACGGCGAGAGTTTTGCTGACAGACATTTACAAAAGAATAAATAATTGACGCGTCCATTCAGCAATCTTTTCCTTTGCCTTTATTGCTGCGTCTCTCTTCTTTCTGGTTGGTTCACCTTCAACAACATCATCACCGCAAGCTGATGTGTTCATTAGCTCCTCTCCATTATGAGTAACTTCGTCTACAACAGCTGCTTCACCGGTATCACCAACGGCTTCATCCACTGCCACAGGCACATCACCAACATTAGAACCATCCCGTGCTTCAGGTTGTTCGGGAATCAAAGGCTCAAGTTGGATTGGTTCAACATCAAGATGTTCTGTGGTCTCCTGATTATCTGTAGCATCTCGGTTGCCGTTTGAGCCAGTAACCTCCGGCTGTTGTGTCACTATCCTACTGATCACTTCTCGAGCTGGGGCAGCATCAGTTTCCAGTGGGTATAGATGGCCGATTGAACGAGTGAAATCAGAGCTGCCAACCCTGACTATCGCTGTTCGGCATTCTCCGTCACTTCCTCGAATCAAGGAAACAATTTTTCCAACTTTCCAACTACATCTTCTACGAGAGTCGTCTTTTATTTGCACAATATCGCCAAGGCGAGGTTCTCGATGCGATTTGACTCTTGGTTGTTGGTAAGAATTGTTGTACCTTTCTCGCAGACTAGGTAGATATTGATCTTCGAACATCTTTTTAAATTCATTGAGTACAGTCTGTCCTCTTCTCCAACCCTGTACAAGATCAATTTTCGTACCCGTGCCGGTACTTGTTGCTTCTAGATTGAATTCTAAACATTTTCCCAACGATAAAAAGTCGGACGGCTTCAGCACATGCTCGAGTTCAGTACCGACTCGAACTAACGGGCGTGAGTTCACTACTGACTCAACCTCCTTTATGACTGTCAGTAGCTGAGTGTCTTGTAACAAATGCTTATCTATTGTGCGCTTAAGACAATGTTTCACGATAGCTATAAGACGCTCGTAAAAGGCACCATGCCAGGGCGCTAACTGTGGTATAAACTTCCACTGGATCTTGTTCTCTTTGCAGTAGGGTTCAGATAGTACCTGGCTGGTTAACTTGAACTGCAAAGCGTTATCTGAAACAATTTTTAGCGGCACGCCTCTCGTCGCTGTAAACCTTCTTAAAGCTAACAAGCATTCATCAGCGGTTAAGTTATTTACTACTTCCATGTGAATGGCGCGTACAGCTAAGCATGTGAACAAGCAGATCCATCTTTTTTCTTTTCCATTTTGCGTACTGACAAACATGGGTCCAAAATAATCCATTCCTGTATATGTAAAAGGTTTGCTATAATTTACCCTTTCTGCTGGTAAAGCTGGGGTAGGTGGCAACTGATATGGACCTCCTCCATACTTCACGCACTGAGAACATTTCCTGATTACTCGCTCTACTTCTGCTCTTCCCTGTGGTATCCAGTATTTTTGTCTAATGATACTTAATGTATGCGATACTCCCACATGGTAGTTAGATTCGTGTGTACTACGTATAATCTCGTTTGTGAAAGCACATCTCCTTGGTAGAAGTATCGGATGTTTTTTGTCATATGTCCAGTTGGTGTTAGACATGCGTCCTTTACACCTTAATATCCCGTCTACGTCGAGAAACAAACCTAGGTTGCGTGTTAAATGGGTCGTTTTGCCTGCTACTTCATCAGGAAAGTATTCCTTTTGCAGCTTCCTAATCTCATCGCTGCCTTGCGTTTGCGTAGGTTTTTTGTTACCGCACTAGTAGTAGGTAAGTCTACATCCATAGGCTGACGTGTTTCGGGTGTGTGTATTTCCATCATGTCTACATCTGTATGTTCATAACCGTCTTCGTAGCCCTTGTCTACCATTTCTGGACCGTCAACAGTATCCAGACCCTCGCCGGCCGAAAGCAAGGCTGCGTGTTGGTCGCCCTTTGGGATGATGGGCCAACAATCATGTTGCTTAGTGAGAAACTTTGGACCATTCAACCATAGGTCCTTTTTCTGTTGCCATAGCTCAGGTCGTGTTGCCAAATCAGCTGGATTCAAATTCGTATTGACATAACGAAATTCGACGTCTTTGCTTTCTTTGATTTCGTTTATGCGTCTTGACACAAATGGTGGAAGCAACTTACTAGATTTTATCCAGCTCAGAACAATAAGACTATCGGTCCATAGGTAGGCTTGTTGTATCGGTAGATCCAAGTTGCTACGAACATATTTGAGTAGCCGATTTCCAATCAAGTAGCCCAGAAGCTCTAGGCGTGGTATCTTCAGGTCTTCTTTGTCTTCCATTGGCGTTACTCTAGATTTAGCCATCAAGAAAGATACTTTTGTCTGTTTTCTGGTAGATGATCTCAAGTATACAACAGACGCATACGAGTTCTTCGAGGCATCTGTAAATGCATGCAACTCGTACGTACTTTCTTTGCCATCACCTGTATGTCTTGGCAATGCAACTGATTTTGCTGACTGTAGGTTTTTGACAACGCTGTTCCATTTTTCTTTTAATTCGTCGGGCATAACCGAGTCCCATTTTAACTTCTTCGCGCAAAGTTCTTGAAAAATAAGTTTGGCTGGTAGTACAAGTGGTGCTATAAAGCCGCAAGGATCATAGAAACGTGCCAGCATTCTGAGTACATCCTTTTTGGTTTTTACTTGCACTACGTCTCTTTCTAACATATTTTTGTTCAAATTGAGTCGCAGCGTGTCATCTTTCAAGTCCCATAAGAGTCCAAGTACTTTTACAGAATCCAATTTCTTGCATCTGTGTGATTCTGGAATACTAGCCATGAATTCTTCAGAGTTCGAAGTCCAATCTCTTATGTTCATTGCAAGTTCTCCGAAGGCTTCTCTTGCTTCTTCGTATACTTCTTTTGCTTTACATATAGAGTCGGCATTTATCACTAAATTGTCTACATAACATTTATCTGCGACCCTCTTCAAAAGTGATTGGTTTGTTCGAGAAAAATGGTACCTTATTGTGGCAGTCAGTAGAAATGGACTCGAAATAATTCCGAAGGGTACTCTACAGAATCTGAAGTAGATCAGATTGTCTTCAGTTGGTTCCGCAGTTAAGTCTTTTACCCATAGGAATCGGGTGACTTCCCTATCATTTTCTTGCAGTCCAACTTGAAGAAACGCCTTTTCCACGTCTGCAGTTATGCCAATTTCACCGGTTCGAAACTGAAGAATTAATGCAGTCATGTCTTCAATCATAGATGGACCACGATACAGGCACTCGTTCAAACTCTTCTTTCCATTTAATTTTGCAGAAGCATCGTAAACGATCCTGCCTCGTTTACCATTCTGCTGGACTATATGATGAGGCAAATAATGAACAGGTACATTTTCATTCCTTGGTCGAGATTCCACAATCTCTATGATGCCAGCCTCTAACTGTTCTTTGAGTATATCCTGGTATTCTTTAATTGTCTCATCATTAGAACGTCGCAGTAGGCTTTTCAAACGTCCATATGCTAGTCCAAAATTGGTAGGTAATTCTGGTGGAAATTCAATCCACGGCCACTTGACTTCGTACCTTCCATTGCTATATTTTACTGTCGAATTGAAATGTTTCACCGCTTCCTCTTCTCGAGTGGTCTTAGGAGAGTCTGTTATTCCTATACTTTCGAGAGCCCAAAGGAATTTCATATCAATGGTACGCAATGGTAGGTCTGGCTCACTAAAATATGGACATCCAGGCTCATGGCATTGGCAATATGTTACGATGGATAAAGTACTTCCTTCTTGCTCTTCATGATAATTGCCAGAGATAAGCCAACCGAAATCTGTGTCCACAAGGAATAAATTGTCTTGGACTTGGTGCTTACTGCGTATAAAAGAAAAGTAGCAATCGTTCCCAATTAAGAGGTCAATACAATCACCAAGTGAATTATCATCTGCACATATGTCAACATTTATGTCTGCTGCATTCCATTCTGGTACTGGAATCTTGTCTGTGATATGTGGCACTATATTCACCCTTATATCTCTTTCAACACCTCTTTTCGTCAGTAATTTGATTTCCGCAGCTGGGCTTGGCATTTCCTTTGCGGTCGTAGATCCAAATGTGAAGATGACAAGTAGGTCTTCGGTGTTCGTAGTCAAATCCAGTTGTTTTGCCATTTTGGTAGTTAGGTAACTTCGTTGGCTCCCAGAGTCAAGAAGTAACCTACATGGGACTTCTTTATTGTTGTGGATTAGCTTTGCTGTTGCCGTCTGCAAATAAGATTTGACATTTGTCAGTAAGTTATCTACTTTATTATAATTTAAATTAAAATGGTTGTCTGACTCACTCTTAGCAACAGCAAATTTCCTATTACATAAAGCAGATTTGTGTGGTCTTTTGCAATGATAGCATCTTATCCGAGGAATCCTGATACACTTGTTAGCCCTGTGTCCTTCTCGGAAGCAGACATAACATTTGTTACCCAATTTTTGTTTTCTTTCCATAACAGTGCTGTATTTTTCGCACTGGTCACTGTAATGTTCCTCATTGCAAAAGACACATTCCTTTTTTGATTTCTTCTCTTGGGGACCTTGATTTTTCCCATCTTTCCTCTTCCTGTTCAGTGTGAAATTCACCTTTTGGGCTTCATGCTTCCTCGGCTTAATGAAGCGTTTGCTTAGTCGATTTTCACAAACGTGCAAGGCTTCTGTAGATGTTTCAAGTGGAATATTCGTCGAGCTAGATGGTATAGGTGCACTGGAATGTTCCATAGCAGTGATCACTTTCTCCAAGCAGTCCCTGAGCTCTGCGATCCTACTGTCTTTGGACAAAATCTTCACCTGGTAAAGAACAGGTCCCGGAAATTTTGAGGTTATTGCAACTCTCAGGTGATTACTTTCAATATTTTCTCCGTATGCCGCAAGAATCCTGAGGTGCTTCTCAATATGGTTGAGATTACGTCGACACTCACTTGGCAGGTTGGCTGCGACAGTTAAATTATTGATCGCAGCATAGTGAGCATCAACTACTTTGTCCTTCGCACCATATCTTTTCTGCAAGACGTCGACAGCTATTGTATAGTTGGCATTTGTAGCACCTAGGCCTTCTACCGTTTCTAACGCTGCACCTTCTAGCGTACTTAATAGGTAAGAAAGCTTGTCCACATCTTTCAAGTTCCTAGAGTCGATATTAGCCTCAAACTTGTCCCAGAATTCAGTCCATTTTAAAATATCTCCGTTAAACTTACATAAGTCAAGTTTCGGCAATCTTGACACTTGCTCTGCTGTTGTCTTTTCTGCTACATTTATCTGACTTACAGCCTCTAAACTTGCTAGTACCTCCTCACCCATCATTTGCGCCTCGGTGCATTGGGGAACTAAACCTTCTTCATCCTGACATTTATCTATAAATAAAAAGGTTTCCTTTTCTAATGCCCCAATAGCAGTCTTTAATTTCAGACACATTTGAGAAACTTGAATGAGGGGAATGCCGATCTCGCTTTCCAGCATTGCTTTGGCCGTTTCAATGAGATCACAGAGATGTTTTTGTCTCAACGCGAGCCTAGCTCGTAAAGCTTGTTCCATTGTGAAGCCGACTGAAATTTTAATGAGAAAAATTAAACCACTTATCACCTTATATCACTTAAATTAACTTTTTACAATAAAATGCTATTTTAGATTATCTACTTTAGACTTCCTACCTGATGGCTTTCAGCTATTCGTAGAGAACAAAATTATTCGGACGGACCCGTACTCCTTAGTCCTAATCCTTATTATACACGAATACTCTCGAATTACGTTGACCTGAAATTAATTGGAAAGTAAAAATTTTACTAATATTCCAATCCCTTTTAATTCCAGAGTACTGTGTTAATCTGATTTTATCAAGACAACAATAACTTACAACGATGGTTTACAACGATGAACAGAGAGTACTTTCTTATCTTGCAATCTCGCAAATTGTTAATCCTTTTAGACCACACCACTTATAATAACGACTTGTTTTATATTTATTAATATTCGGTTCGATGTAAGCGATTAATTCTGAAAATAAATTCTTTTCACCAAGAACTGAACAAAACATTTTTTTTTTCTACGAGGGTGCGCGGGTATACCGAAGACTCGACGGTGCGCGTTCGGATACCTTGTGTTCTAAAGTTCACCATTCACATTCAGTTTCGTTCACTATATTACCAAAAATAAAAATAAAACGGCGGCTATACAAAACACGTTAGAATAATCTTCAGTAGTTAAATAACAATATTTTAAAAGATAAAATAAAACCAGTTAGCCTTTTATTGATATACTTTTATTTATTATCATTCATCTTATATCTAAGAAATCGTAAACTTGTACTTACCGTGTATTGTGTATCCGAACGTACACAAGTGTTACTATTGTAAAGCAGCTCCCACACGCTCAAACATAAATTCATACGAACCGATAACGTTAATTAAGTGAAATAAAAATAAAAGTATTTTGAAATCTTTCAAATATTATCAGAATAAATTGAAAATTGAAAGAATAAATAAATAAAATCGTTTTAAATTGTTAGTCCGTACTTTGGCTAAGTTACGTCAATAAATAATGCGACCGACACAATCTGTCGACACATTTTTTTTTTTTGACAAAATGGCAAAAGCAGTTGATTCTATGCTTGGAATTTTATGCTTATTTGGTCAACTTTACTGTCACTGTCACCTCTTAAATATGGCCTTCTATGCCAAGGAATTAAATTTCACGGAACACTATACCTGTCCAACTTGGCAATTGCCTTCTTTTCATAAGACAAAATCATGACTGACCCTTTTTAATCAAAATTCCTTCCGGGTTGCACTTTACTCTACCAAGCAGGAAATCTCTTTAGTTTTGTTAATATCTTTAAACCGCGAATTTAATCACCAACTTACCCTCGTTTCATGCTAAGAATTTTACGGCTCTTTAATAACCAACCTTGCAACTCCTGCATTAATTACTGTTTTCATTAACAATCGCACAGGACATCTACTTTAGCCCTCTGAAGCCAAGGATTTTTCTTAAGCAATGACTTTTATAATTGGCAGCCTGTTGGTGAGGCAGTACCTCTACTAAAATGGATTATTAAGAACTGACTCTTCCGACGAGGAACTCCCTCTAAATTTCGCAAAATTGGAAGTCAGTGGGCTTACGCCCTCTGTCCATTTATAACCAACACTATGGCTCACCGTTCTCTCATTCTGCCTGTCAGTGAGGAAGCGCCTCTCACATATGATAACTGATAACTGAGTCTGCCCACGAGGAACTCCCTCTAAATTTCGCAAAATTGGCAGTCAGCGGGCCTGCGCCCTGATCATACATACAAAGAATTCTAACTGTTCAATGTATACTGACACTACAGCAGCGAGGCTTGAAGATTGAATCGCGAAATTCTGTGTGCCAAATTAACACTGTTCCACTTGGTAAAGTCAAAGTATCCCAGCCATCTCCACCAAAATATGTGGCGACGTCCTTACGGGGTTCATGGTATAGCTTCGCAATATACCTACAACTATCGCCATATACTAGTTTAATAATATGATCATCAGATGAACACTGTTCGTGAACTTTAGATATAACTCTTAGATCATTTAATCTCGTTTACTATCACATACCCTCAAGTTGGATATGTGAGGAAATCGGGCTTCCGCCCACTGGCCTCCCAACAAATCCCCTCACAGCCAGCCCAAACCACCAGAACCAACACACGGTTCAATACAAAGGTTTGATTACATTTAATTACTATGAAAGCTCAACAAGCAATCTTGTCTTACAAACTTTACTTATCACGATTAGTGTTATTCTCTTGATCATATTGCTTTATAACGGACATTAGATATGTAAGGAAAAGCTTAAGGAACTCACCAGTGATTGTTCTCTTACTGGATGCACTAACGTAATGTGCAACTTCTATCCTATCCTCCTTACATACTCTTTATTCAAGTTAATGTCCTATTCCGTTATCAGTCCCGCCTTATTTTCGACTGTTAAAATTCAAAACTAGTGACAGCTGTCAGGTGCCATAAAACAATTACTTTATTATACTGCCAGTGTTACCAATACAATGTCAATTACAGTTTAAGGTTAGCTCACTTTCAGGTATAATTCGCGCTTAGCCGCGACAACAATTATGTGAAGAAACGTAATATGCATGTAACGTAACACCTTAGTGTAAGTTTTCGGTTACAAAATACGTCTAGATCGCATTCGCGTTAAAATCTCAAACTGTATGGAAACATGAACATCGCAAACGTTCCGCTAGAGGCGTTGTTCGTGTTTCCATATAAATTGAGATTTTAACGCGAACGCGATCGAGTCGAATTTTGTAACCGAAAACTTACACTAAGGGAACAGAACTCGTTTAGTGATGGACCTATGGATCTTGAGTTATATCGGTACTTATTCATTGGTAAGTAACGAATATTCTTGCACTCTGTTTATCCTGTTTATCTTTAATTAATGATTAAGATTTTAAATTATATCGTTCAATATCAAGTAACGTGCGAAATTTGTAGAAATTGTTTGCAATTTGGTGTTTCACTTCGAAACAGGTAAGGAAACCTAAATCCAGTACCCAAAACTACTACTAGGCAGTTTTGGGTACTGGATTTAGGTTATCTATGGCCACATTTTCGAGCAGTGTCGAGAAAAAAATTCTTTATATTATTATAGTTTCTATTTTAGTTACGAAGCTTATTTAAACATGTATTTAGTTCTCCAAAAACATGATTTAACAAAAAGATCAAACCGAGCAAAACTCGGTCGCCCAGGTACTACTCCGTACTACAAAGAACACTCAACTTACCCTCAATAATGCAATTAATAGTATCAAAGAAGAGATTCCAATATAAAAGCCACAAACTCCGAGAAGTGCTTTTCCCGCTGTAAAAAAAAAACAGTATTATATCGAGCGCCAAAACAGAGCTCACCACTAAATAGGTGTCCCGTCCTATCAATCCCATCGCCAGTCATTAAGCAAATTTTCATTTCGCAACCAACGCACATACGGGTATTTAATCGATCTACGCGGCCATAAGTCAATTTCACAAAATGCACGACAGGTGAAAAAAACCGGCCAAAAGCGTGTCGGACATTATTAAAAATAAAGTTGTGTTAAATACTTGTGATGTATACATATCATTTAATAATATTGTAAGGGGCTGTTTCACCATCCATTGATTAGCGTTAACCAACGGTTAAATGTGATGCCGTCTCCGTCTATTCGAACAAAACAAATAGAGACGGCATCACACCTAACCGCCAGTTAACACTAATCAATGGATAGTGAAACAGCCCTTAAATCTGTTTAAAAAAATATACCTCGTTGATTTTCTTGCCGGATTCTTCTCAACAGAGGTTTTTCCGAACCGGTGGTAGAATTTTTTGTTGACATTCATAAGTGCTTGTTATAGCCTAAATTGAATAAAGATATTTTGACTTTGACTTTGACACGCCCGAAATAGGGTTCCGTAGCCACTACGAAAAAATTAAGTAGTATTTTTCTAAAGATTTCGTATTTTGTACGGAATATTCCAAGTTCAGGTATATTTTATACCTTAGGCTGCTATTTACTCCTTAACTACTAATAATTCTCAAGAAAACTTAACCGGTATTAAATATAAGGACCCGGATAACTCACGTCTTAAATCGAGTTTAGCTCGACATGTCGTGAGTTATTCGGGTCATTATATTTAATATGAGTGAGTCTCACGGTAGTTTCATGTTCAAAACTTAACCGGGTCAAAATTCTTTTCACTGTCTTGCTTTTGTCCCCGAAAAAATGGCACGGAGTTTTTTTTCATGGAACCTAGTGGCATTTTTAATTTTTCTCTAGTTAAATATAAGTTAACCCGAAAAAAACAAACATTGGCTCCACATTTTTTTTATTTCTTAGAAGGCATAAAATAATATCGTGACAGAGTGGTCAGAAACAATGCAACGAAAAGAATTTTGACCAAACCGTTATAGTTTTCCTTGTAAGTTTGACATACTTCCTACCATCCTGATTTTCTCAAATTTTTCCACCCACCGGTTTAGATTTTAGAGGGGGGGGGGAATAATTTTTTCTATGCAGCAAAATTTATTTTCACGTTTTTACACGAATTTTATTTGTTATTTTTTTTGTGTCGGTTTTACTTTTTTGTTAAAAATTTTACTTGTCCCGTTGTCTGTCTGCCTCTCTGTCTGTAATAGAATCTTGCAAGTTAAATTTGACCTATTTCCAGGCCTGAAATTTGGAATACTTATGTGAATCGCGTGTTAATACAATAATCTAATAGTGACATCCTGGTAGTACAGCTAGGGCCGTCTCCGCTGGATGGAACTCTTCAACGGTTAATAGCATGGACTTGAAATTTGGTATGCAAATGTAGTTTGGGTGACAATGCAAGTACAGTCAACCAAAAGTACAGTCAGCAAAAAAAGCTTGTATTAATAAATAATTTTTTTAACAAAAAAGTATAACGGACTCCAAAAAAGTAAAAAATAACAAAAAATGGAACCGACTACAAAACCCTTGAAAATATTTTTCTAGCACTAGCCTCAGCACGAGCCAGCAGGAATTAATCGAACAATATTCGTCTACCTCACCTAAATACTATGAAAGAAAGAAAGAAAGAAAGAAAATACATTTATTCACAACACAAGACAACAAAATTATTATGTACAAAAAAAAAACAACACAAAGGTATGTGTCATTGCGGTTGTGAATCGGACACTGGCTCAGCATAATGCTGAAGCGTTAAAAACACCCCAGCGCTGATTTTCAGCCAGCACCGTCGGCAACCCTCGGGCCGTTATAAAGACATACTACACACCATTAACTACATAAAACTACATAAATAAATAGATATTTTGTAAACTATAAAATTAATTTATTGTGTGACTTTAAAAACATAAAAATAAATGTATTAGGTACGTAGATATACATAATTAACTATTATTATTATGCACTCACTTGCCAAGTATACACCCTAACGCGGGCTAAAAAGAAAAATTAAATTAAAGAAAGAAATCGAAAAAACAAAAAAGCAGTTTTGTGAAATAGTGCTGGAAAGGAGAGGAATTAGGATTTTTGAAATGCCAACAAATAGCCTTTAAGCTTTCGCCCAAAGGTGTACCTGCTAGTCACTCTGAGGATGGGAGGGGAATATCATTCCAGCACTTAGACGCTGCAAATCTGAAACTGCCCGAAACGCCGCCGTCCTGTGCTATGCGTTTCAATCCATCCTGCTGGGTCGTGCTGAGACGCCGACTTCGAGCTAGTAGGTACCTAGTGCTAGAAAAATATTTTCAAGGGTTTTGTAGTCGGTTCCATTTTTTGTTATTTTTTTATTTTTTTTGATCGGTTTTACTTTTTTGTTAAAAAAATTCTTTATTAATACAACCTTTTTTTGCTGACTGTACTTTTCTTAATTTCTCACTTTTCACTAGATTTGTAACCAAAGTACATCTCACAACGATTCCATGAAGCCCAAACACGGCTTAGTTACGTTGTTTTATAACAGTTCTGTTGCCTACCTTCCGGCTTCAGCATCAAAGTCAAAATATCTTTATTCAATTTAGGCTATAACAAGCACTTATGAATGTCAAAAAAATCTGCCACTGGTTCGGATAAACCTCTGCTGAGAAGAATCCGGCAAGAAACTCATCAGATCACTTCGAAAGAATCATTAACTTAAAGCTCCTTCATAGTCACTATCTGAGTATATTAATAATGATCGTTACATTACTTAGCTTTGACGAGTTCCATTGGTCATCTACGGTCTTCTTCAACAGGTCCAGTTGATACCTACTCACCAAATGATTTTTTCTGAATGCTATTTTAATGCTAATTAAAAAAACGCCAGCAAAAAAAAAAAAAAAAAAACGCCCGAAAAAAACGCTGCTTGAAAAGACAATTAAAAAGTAAAAAATAATTATGCGCTACCTAGCTGTTGCCCGCGACTTCATCTGCGAAGAATTCGTTTATCTCTATCCCGCGGGGACTATGCTGATTTCCCGCAAAATTAGCCTAAGTTAATTTAGTATAAAGTATCTAGTAATATTTTTTTATCTAAGCGTTGTCGGTGTCGGGGGACCGCTAAGGTTAACATGAAACTAAATATGTTGTATTTTTTTAAGTATTAACCTTAGCGGTCCCCCGACACCGACAACGCTTAGATAAAAAAATATTACTAGATACTTTATACTAAATTAACTTAGGCTAATTTTGCGGGAAATCAGCATAGTCCCCGCGGGATAGAGATAAACGAATTCTTCGCAGATGGAGTCGCGGGCAACAGCTAGGTAGCGCATAATTATTTTTTACTTTTTAATTGTCGTTTTTTTCGGGCGTTTTTTTTTTTTTGCTGGCGTTTTTTTAAGTCGGGGGTTTTTTAAATTTTAAATTTAAGTTTTTATTTCATGTTTTTTAAACTTTGATATATATATTTTTAAAGTGTACTAGTGTGTTGGATATCCTGGCTGCAGCATCAGCTCATCTTGTTGCCACCATTGCATTGTATATAGAATCAAATACTGATCAAAAGGAATCAAACACGACATATCTGCTATTATTTTTTCAAGAGTATACTGGTGTGCTGAATATCCTGGCTGCAGCATCAGCTCCTCGTGTTGCCACCACTGCATTGTATGTAGAATCAATTACTGATCAAAACGATTCCAAACACGACATATGTGCTATTATTTTTTATAGAGTGTACTAGTGTGCTGGATATCCTGGCTGCAGCATCAGCTCATCGTGTTGCCACCATTGCATTGCATGTAGAATCAAATACTGATCAAAAAGAATTAAACACGACATATCTGCTATTATTTTTTCAAGAGTATACTGGTGTGCTGAATATCCTGGCTGCAGCATCAGCTCGTCGTGTTGCAACCACTGCATTGTATGTAGAATAAATTACTGATCAAAACGAATCCAAACACGACATATGTGCTTTTTTTTTTATAGTGTACTATTGTGCTGGATATCCTGGCTGCAGCATCAGCTCATCCTGTTGCCACCATTGCATTGTTTGTAGAATCAAATACTGATCAAAACGAACCCAAACACGATATATTTGCTATAGTTTTATTAAGAGTGTACCTACTAGTGTTCTGGATATCCTGGCTGCAGCATCAGGCCGAGAATTCCATAATCTTGCATAGCTATATAGCATACATGGGTGTTTCAAATTTTAGGTCCCAAATATGTTTGAAAGTAAAGTAAATATCCATTATGCGTCTAAAGTTCCTACCGCAGCGAACAAAAGAGCTGATGATCTTGAAACGGCTGAACCGATTTTGATAAATCATGTCTAAGATCCATCGCTAGAAAACCAGCTTTCAAATAAAAAAAACCGCATTCAAATCGGTCCACCCGTTTAAGAGCTACGGTGCCACAGACAGACACACAGACACACAGACACACAGACACACAGACACACAGACACACAGACATACAGACACACAGACACACAGACACACATAGCGGTCAAACTTATATCACCCCTCTTTTTGCGTCGGGGGTTAAAAATGCCAAAACCGCCATAGGTGGTGTGCCTATAAAATTTGAGGTTTGCTCTCAATTTCCCTAGGATCCCATCAGATCTTAATTTGGTGACAATGGGACCACTTCAGAATAGTACCCTTTTGAATAAAAAAAGAATTTGGAAAATCGGTTCACAATTGACTGAGTAATCGGCGAACATACAAAAAAAAATACAAACATTGGAACATCGAACCTCTTCCTTTTTTGAAGTCGGTTAAAAATGATTTTTTTTTTGTCAGGTTACAATTACGGTGTGGAAATTTTCATGCAATTATAGCATCTCATTTAGATTGTTCTAGTTGCACACTAAATAGCCGTCGAGTCAAACTTAATATTCCAAAATAAAAATAATCCATGCTTACTATGAGGTAGTAGGCCAATAGCTGCGTAATCGTCTAAATCGCCATTGACAACTATCAATAAAGCAAAGCCCTTTATTAGACCAATGGCTGCTATTAGTAAGCATCCAACGCTTAACTCAATGCAATAGCAGAATTTTTCAACCACTGTAAAAACACATGTGGGTTAGTTAGTATAGAAATGTTCCAGTATATGACTATAAGATATAATTATGACTACAATATATCCTACAATATTATTATTAACCTGCCCTCTCCCAGAGGCACAAATTTGTGCCCAAATTCCTTTGATCCTGTTTTCCTGGGAGATGACAGATTAACCCGAAAGTGTGTGTGTGTGTGTGTGTGTGTGTGTGTGTGTGTGTGTGTGTGTGTGTGTGTGTGTGTGAGAGAGAGAGAGAGAGAGAGAGAACCAACCCAGAATTATGTGACTAGTCCCAGAGTCACATGAATATCTATTACCTGTGCAAGCTTAATCATCGGATGGAGGTGGATGTATATCTAATACGATATTAAATCAATAATATATCATTAATTCGATTCGATTCGCCGACGACATTGTAGTCATGGCTGAGTCCATGGAGGACCTCGGTGCTATGCTCGCTGACCTCAGTAAAGTTTCCGACCGAGTTGGCCTGAAAATGAACATGGACAAGTCCATGTCTAATGTCCATGTTGTGCCAACTCCCGTAATAGTCGGAGACTCTGCGCTCGAAGTTGTTGACAACTATGTCTACCTGGGACAAGCGGTCCAGTTAGGTAGGTCCAACTTCTCGTCGAATCCGACTCGGCTGGGCAGCGTTCGGGAAGCTTCACAGTGTCTTTTCGTTCAAATTACCGCAGTGTTTGAAGTCAAAAGTCTTTGACCAGTGTGTGTTGCCAGTGATGACATACGGATCTGAGACGTGGGCGCTAACGATGGGCCTCATGAGAACTCAGTCACTCAGAGGGCTATGGAGAGTGCTATGCTCGGGGTTTATCTGCGGGATAGAATTACAAATGATGATATCCGCAGTAGAACTAAGGTTACCGACATAGCCCGAAGAATTGCGGAACGAAAGTGGCAGCGGGTGGGTCACATTGCTCGCAGGACTGATGGCCGATGGGGTCATAAGGATCTCGAATGGCGTCCGCGGACCGGGAGACGAGCTGTCGGTAGGCCTCCAACAAGATGGAGGACGACTTGGATAGGATCGCGGGATCGCTGTGGATGCGGAAAGCACAGGACCGGTCTGAGAGCCTTGAGGGAGGCCTTTGTCCAGCAGTGGACGTCTTTCGGCTGACATGATGATATCATTAATCTACGAAAAAAAACCCTTATAATCCATAGGTAGCTTAAAGTCGTGAATTGTAGTCTATAGTTATAGGAAATAATTTGACGCCTTGTAGGAGATACCCTACGTTTTTAGGGTTCCGTAGTCGAAACTACAAAAATGGAGCCCTTAATTTCATCCTGCTCGCCCGTCCGTCTCTTCATCCGGATGTCGTTCATAAACTACTATTAGACATAAGTAGGTAGGTATTTAGATGTCGAGTAAAGGTGTAATAATGATCGTTATACCCTTATTCAAGTGTTAAATAATAAAAATATTGCTAGGGGGACACTCCATACAGAAACTGAAATGTTTTTTTTCAGCAAAACTCAACGTGTGGCATATATTACGACAAGTCTTTAAAACTTTAAGGTTCCTAAATTTTTTTTTGATTAATCGCTTTGCATGTTTCAAAAAGTAGCATCAATGAGCGACAAGTATGAATGTAAATCTATAGTGATTATAGCCTTGCTAAATGTATGAAACCGCTACGCTCTGTACCGTATAAAGAAGTCACGTCAGATTCTTCGCTTTAGTGCCTTTTAACAGAATACTGTGAGTTTATCGCACTAGATCCTTAAGAAGTGAGAAAAGAAGGGTCTCAGAAAGTGAAAAAGACGTCGCATTAGTTCCATCAAAGGAACAAGAGCGAAAAATCTGTCGCGTCAGACGAGAAGGAATCCTGATGTTAATACGTACTTGTTGGGGCGGTGGCTTTTTACTACAAACATAAAAAACGGAAATTCCTGAGAACCGCCTTTTCAGTTTGCTTCACCTCGTAGGTTACGCTATGTAATTTTAAACATAATTTTTAACCGCATCAAGTTTTTTGACGTAAAGACCTGGTGATGATTTTTGGTTGCTTTGGTTACTAAAAAGTGACATATCGGTGCGTCCCTCAGAGCGTTTCATAATTATTCGATCCAATATCGGTATCGGACGCCGATACCGATATCGTGGCATGTAAAATGTATGAAATATGTACCTGTCAAAGAGTATAAGTACCTACCTATGTAGGAAAAGAGTGGCAACTCTATGGCCAGTGGTACCTGTCCTCGATCCACCAATTGGAGGAGATAATGTGACAACCACACAAAAAACCGGCTAAGTGCGAGTCGGACTCGCGCACCGAGGATTCCGTGCAAATAATAAAAAAAATACTAACAATATTTTTATTATCACTACGATAACCACAACTTTTTGCAATATTGTACAAAAATAGGAGAAAATTGCCCAAAATGTAGGCGAAAACTTAATTTACATTAATTTTATCGTTATGTAGTTCTTTTACTATCACAAATAATGCTAAAAATAACTCATTCCTGTTAATAGTACTGGCTACGCGCCTCTACATAATATGTATATCTGATACGATATTAAATCAATAATATATCATTAATTCGATTCGATTCGCCGACGACATTGTAGTCATGGCTGAGTCCATGGAGGACCTCGGTGCTATGCTCGCTGAACTCAGTAAAGTTTCCGACCGAGTTGGCCTGAAAATGAACATGGACAAGACGAAAGTCATGTCTAATGTCCATGTTGTACCAACTCACGTAATAGTCGGAGACTCTGCGCTCGAAGTTGTTGACAACTATGTCTACCTGGGACAAGTGGTCCAGTTAGGTAGGTCCAACTTTGAGAAAGAGATCACTCGTCGAATCCGACTCGGCTGGGCAGCGTTCGGGAAGCTTCGCAGTGTCTTTTCGTCCAAATTACCGCAGTGTTTGAAGTCAGAAGTATTTGACCAGTGTGTGTCGCCAGTGATGACATGGAAATACGTGCCAACTAAACTAAATCCAGCCGACATAGGCTCACGCGGCGCTAGCGCCGTACAACTGGAGAAGTGCTCCTTGTGGTAGACAGGTCCACCATTCCTGTTACAGGATAAACAAACATGGTCTATACAACCCATTAGTTTTGCAGACACTGAGCTACCGGAATTCAAGGTACAGTGTAACTTAAATTTGACAAACCAGATTTTTTCACACATGTCTCTAACTGTATAAAACGATTCTCTGACTTCAACAAATTACGTGTTGTAGCCTATATTCAACGGTTCTTACATAATTACCTTTGTGCTAATGACAAACGAACTGGTTATTTGAAACTGAGTGAACTTCATTCGTCCCTCAGCGCCTTATGTCGATTTGCCCAGCGCGAAACATTTACCAATGAATTAGCAAAGTTGAAATCAAATTTGCCATTACCAACTAAAAATAACCTTATTAAATTAAGTCCATTCTTTAACTCAGCTAATTCCCTACTCAGAGTAGGTGGCAGGCTATCAAATTCTTATTATGATTTTGACACAAAACACCCAATATTGCTCCATTCATCTCATCATATTTCAACATTTTTACTTAAATATTATCACAACATACTCATGCATTACATGCCGGGCCACAACTAATTCTTTCCACATCACGTCATCATTTTTGGATAATTGGTGGTAGAAATCTGGCTTGGATGGTGGTACATAAATGCATCAAGTGTTCCCGGTTTTCAGGAAAAGTCAAACAACCTAAAATGGGTAATCTTCCTGAAGAACGACTTCATGCTGAATTTCCTTTTTCAAGCACTGCCGTTGATTATGCCGGTCCAGTGATGATATTGAACCGAAAGGGCAGAGGTAGTAAGCTAATAAAATCATACTTGTGCATTTTTGTTTGTATGGCCATAAAGGCCGTACACATTGAGCTTGTGACTGACTTGAGCAGTGATACGTTTCTAGCAGCATTACATAGAATCATCGCGCGCAGGGGAAAGGCAATAAACGTCTTCTCTGCTAATGGTAGATGTTTTGTAGGCGCAAGTTATGATCTAGCTAACTTTTTCAAACAAAATTTAAACGGTATTAGTGAACAAGTATCTAAGCTGTCAATAAATTTCCATTTTTCTCCCGCATATTCACCCCATTTTAATGGTTTGGCCGAGAGTGCAGTAAAATCTGTAAAGCACCATCTTAAGCGTACAGTAGCATGTGCCAATTTAACGTACGAAGAACTTAACACAGTTCTAGCACAGATCGAGTCGATCCTAAATTCGAGACCCCTCACTCCGTTATCTTCAAATCCTAAGATTACAGCCCTTACTCCGTCACATTTTCTGATTGAACGACCGGTAGCGTTAATTCCCTCTCCTCACGTCGAGCAAACAGCGGCTCCACATACACTTTCACGATACCTGAGGACACAGCAGCTCAAAGCTCATTTCTGGAATCGATTTTACAAGGAATACATTACAGAACTTCAACAACGTCAGAAATGGAGCAAAGATGGCGGACAACTTACCTTGGGCGAAATGGTGCTCGTCAAGGACGACCGGCTGCCTCCAAATCAATGGCTGCTAGGGCGCGTAACGCGCCTGTACCCCGGCACCGACGGTATCACCCGCGTCGCCGACATACTCACCGTGTCTGGGACTCTCCGACGTGCCTTCAATCGGCTATGTCCGCTACCTGTAGAGGACCAGAACTGCACCCCTGGGGGCCAACATGTTGACGCCTAGCGTATGTGTGCAGCACTCACACACGCTCACCACGCGAATGACTTTTAAATGACAGCAGCGACCCCCACCAATCAATCATCTTATACCGTCAACTGCATCGGACGCACGAAATATTTTTGTATTACTGTTAAAAGTATTAAATGCATGTATAAATTCAAAAAAGGACTTGTAAATTCCTGCAAACCTCCACCGTACGTCATCTACAAGACGCTCCATGGTATTCAGATATTTTTGATCAAATATTTGTTCATAAGTTTATGAACTCGACTGTACTTTTACATTGTAATCTAGGCTTGAGGCGATTTTGATTCTCAAATAGATTGTAATATTCTCGATTCAAAAAATGTATGGAACAATGAGTAATTTTATTATTGAATGAAACTACGAATGGACTCATTCGATTATCGCAACCAAATATGAATATTTCTTTAAGAAGATGTTCGAAATTTGAATGTAATTAAATGTCGCTTACCAGCACTTTAATGTAAACATTATGTATGATGCAGCAATCATATATAAAAGTTTCTTAATACCTATACGTTATATATTTTGTTTATCGTCTCGAACATATTGAAGAGAAGTATGATTATGGATGTGGATAAAAGAAAAAAGCATTTAATGTTTCCTATAGGTACTTTATTTAAATCATTAAACGACTATCAAAATAAAAACAAAATATTAAAATACCATCAATGACTTAAAAAAATCTCTTGCCCGACATACATTGCAGGTTTCCGATACATTTGACTGTGGATTTAATCAGGAATCCTCCTGATACCAACTCCACACCACCAACGCGCAATAGCCTTCAAATACAGCTGTAAAAAAAAGAGTTTTTAATCTATCTCATAATTATGAATGCAAAAGTTTGCAGCGGATGAATGGCTTTGGCCGCTGGATCTCTCGACTACCACGAAATCCTCTGGAAAGGTATACCGGGTGTGACCTGTAATACGAGCAAATAATTTTTCATTACACTTGCTCGTAAACAGTGTCGTAACATGCGGGCTACCTTGGTTGCAACCCCCTAAATAAAACCCTCGACCTTAATGTGCTTGTCATGAAACCCGTGGTCGGTAAATGAGTCATTGCGCATACACATTTTCTTGTCATGAAGCCCAAGGTCGGTAAATAAGTCAGTGCCCGTACTGATGGCGCTGCTTCGTGCTGCGTGCGCGTGCGCGTGCGCGCGCTCCTGCTGCAGGACTACATGGTCTACATGCACACACACTCGCCAATATTTGGAACAATTCAATTTTTTCTTTTACAAATATAAAATTTTACTCGCAAATGTGATGAAAAACATTGTATGTCGCACGGGCGGTACTAGAATTACGAACATCGACTCATTAAAGCCCTTAGTCTTCGACTTCGGGCTTCTAATAGACTCTCGTTCGTAATTCCTTATTTACCGCCCTTAAGACATAATGTACTAAAACATACCGCTCAAAATCGAACCGCCACAAATGTAGGTCATGGGAATTTAAAATCAAAATACCTTTCAATTTCAATTTAGGCTACCTGTAATAAACACTTATGAATGACAAAAAAAACTACCACCGCTTCAGACTAACCTTTTGTCGAGAAGAACCTGGCAAGAAACTCAATCAATCAATCAAATCATTAATTTGCTAACATAAGTAAGGTTTACAGATGTTATAATATGCATTTTTGTTTGATTCAATGAGGTGTATTATATGTCGTAAGATAGGATTTACGCTAAGTTCAGAATGACAAGTGCTTAACACGCGATTATAACTACATACATTTTATTCAGGCCGTACACATGCTTACAAGCGTTTTAACCTCTTCACCGCCAGTGTCATATAATCATGACAGCTAATATCTATACATGACCAACATTCAAATCGAAATTAATCCAAAGCTGTTAATAATAATTGAAATCGAAATTAATCATAAGTTTATTTGTCGCTGGTTTTTCTGTGGCGTACAGAGCACGGCACTTCGTTTATTTTGTGGCGGTGAAGAGGTTAACGTTAACGTTTGCATGTGTGTGTTCGGTCTGAATAAAATGTATGTACTTAGTTATAAACGCGCGTTAAGCGCTTGTCATCTGAACGTGCCATTAGAGAGTCGGGATCCGCCGACCCTGACATGATCAATGTGGGCTTACAAGTGGGAATCAGGCAGTGAATGAAACTATTTTGCAGAACTAACAAAATTCGACTAATTGTGGTCAACGTAAAATGATAACAATAGGGCACTCATTCACTGAAATCTTAGTAATTCATTTATCACAACGATTCACAGTAACTTCAAGAAAAGCCTAGCCATAATTTAGACTGCAATCAAAATTAAAAACTAAAACGAAGAAAATAAGTCTAGTGGTCTAGAACTCTGTCAAGAAGCACATTTAAGGTTCAACAGTCGGGACCCATTACCAAGATTTTTTGAGCTGGTTACGATTTGAATGGGTCCCGACTGTTGAACCTTAAATGAGCTTCTTGACTGAGTTCTAGACCACTAGACTTATTTTCTTCCTTTTAGTTTTTAAGATTGGTTTTTGATTTTTTAAATTTAATGTTTTTTATTTTATACTTTTTTGATATATCTGTGAAAATATTAGATTAAATTTATTATAACCCATATATATTTAGAATGGGCTATTATTAGCTTTCATTTGAATCCCATATTGTTACTATACAAAATATTTTTTTTTATTCCTTCGCCATATTTTTTTCGCAGACGCCATATTGGAATATTATATACCCGATATCACTCCGACAGATATGATGAATCCAATGATACCTCATATGTTACAATCCGTCCAGCCGTTTAAGCTGCAGCGAGGACCAAAGAAATGGACATACATACCCACATACATACAAACATACTTACATACATACATACATACATACATACTCTCGAAAAACATAACCCTCCTTCAGGCAGTCGGGTAATAAAACGCCAAACATGTAGGTATACACCGCAGCATCTCTTCTGTGAGTAAAACGAAACGTTGTGCCAAATGTCATTCGCACCAAGCTAAAGTCAAAACAGCATAGCTACTTTTATAAAAAAAACTATAACACCCTCTTTTTCGTCGGGGGTTAATAATAAAAACAGCTTACCCACAACAATAGGGCCAAATATTAAGTGGAAACGTTGTGCTTTTATTGCAGTATAAATCCCAATAGCGAAGCAAAAAATAACATATATTGCCGTCGCGATAAGCCATTCTAGACCAATCGGTCTATTTTCCTGTGAGCAAAATACAAACTTCTGGTCTTATATTGTACAATAGATGTTTGAATATTACTTATGAAATCACTAGGTATTACTTTATATAAAACTATTGCTTACACCCGCGACACCATGTCGCGATTGTTACAGCTTTCGTTATGTTTGTTCGCTACGCTTACATTGTGGGTAAGTGATCCACTGCACGCATATGGGTTACAGCATCCACCACATATAAGATTAGCTATGTTTATATGCCGGGACGACCAAGCTTATTTCATTTTTAATAAAAGATTTTTTTTTGCTGACTGTACTTTTTGTTAACTGTACTTGTACTGTGATCCAAACTACATTTGCATACCAAATTTCAAGTCCATGCCCTTAACCGTTGAAGAGTTCCGTCCTTTGGAGACGATCCTGGCTAGACTACCAGTAGCACAGACCAGTAGGTATGTCACTACAAGATTATTGTATTGTCATGCAATTTACATAAATTTACCACAAGTCAATCCAACTACTTGAAGTTGGTCGAATTTAAGTAACAGACGTCTTAAATAATCTAAGCTTCAGACAGACAGACAGACAACGGGACAAGCGAAACTAAAAGCTTGTTAAATAAAAACCAGTCAAGAGCGTGTTGGACACGCCCGAAATAGGGTTCCGTAGCCATTACGAAAACTTAAAGTAATATTTGTCTAAGGATTTCGTATTTTGTAACGGAATATTCCAAGTATAGGTATATTTTATACCTTAGGCTGCTATTTACTCTTAAATAACTAATAATTCTAAAGAAACCTAACCTTTATAGTTTTTCTTGTAAGTTTACTTACTAACATCCTGATTTTTCAAATTTCGATTTTGATTCAATGAAAATTTTCACTTTAAAGTTGAATATTTTGCAAACGAATCACTGAATCGAAAAATCGTAACAGCAACCCCGTAATGGTTTAAATAAACCTATCTAACGATACCCCACACTAAAAGGTTGGATGAGACAAAAAAATCAGCCTAACTTTACGTCTATGGGAGAAACTGTAAAAAAAATGTAAAATTAAAAAAAAAAATTATGGTACCATTTTGTCGGCATAGTTTACATATATATACGTGCAAAATTACAGCTTTCTAGCATTGATAGTCCCTGAGCAAAGCCGCAGACGGACAGACAGACAGACAGACAGACAGACAGACAGAGTCAATTTTTATCTTACAAAAGAGAGCAATTAGAGCAATTTATAATTTGAAGACGCGTGAATCTTTAAGATCTTTTTTAAGGAAACAGATATCCTAACCCTGCCGTCCCTTTTTGTTTTTGGAAATAATCATGTATGTTAGGAAGAACATATGTGATTTCCCACTAACGTCGATAAGCCAAAGGCTACTAGAACACAGGGAACCACAGGGAAGCTTAAAGTTCCATCTTACAGACTGGCTAAAACCAAAAAGTCTTTTCTGGGAAATTGCATACGTTTTTACAATAAAATTCCAAAAAATATTATAAATGAAACGGATACAAAATTCAGATCTATGGACCTATTTATGCAAACAGGATCCAACCCACACGTGGCTAGTTTTGAGAAAAATCGGTTTTTGTTTAAAACATGCGAACAAAATTTTCTATAAACATCTCAAAAAAAGTTTGAATGCAAAATTTTAGACAACGGTAAGTTTTTTGTTGTCTTATACTCGTTTTCCAAAAAATAATAATATTTAGGGACGTTTTTCTTCAAAAAGTCAATGGATCTTTTTTGCAAAAATGCTCATGTGTGGGTTGGTTCCTATTTGATTTAATAGAAATTAAAATTGTAAATAATATAATAAAATATACATATGTTATTTCAATTTACTTTATTGAAAATAAATGCTTATACTTACAGGAAATCTTTTTTACCATTAAAAAGTTCTAGAAAAAATAAAAAAATTGTGAATAATCAAATCATACATTTCAAAACATCACTCATTTACTAAAAGAATATAAAACAGAATCTCAGTTTTCTTTTTTACCATTAAAAAGTTCTAGAAAAAATAAAAACTTTTGTGAATAATCATACATTTCAAAACATGAAAAGAATATAAAACAGAATCTCAGTTATCGAAATAATTTTCTTCCAACTCGAAGTCAAGTTCACCAGAAAAGCCTTCCAGGTCATCTTCAATATGTTTGTCTGCATCGAGATTGACGTAAAAACTGTGGTACTCCTGAGGAATCAGGTGCAGAAGGCTCTTTAAGTCTTTCAACTTTGCCTCTGGTATTGGTTTTCCTGTAGGCCAAAGAGGCTCCATTATTTCTTTTGAAATAGCTGGTTGCCTCACGCGACCAATTTTTTTAATGTCTAATTCCTTAAATGTCTATCATGAGCGGATAGTTCACCGCATGAACCAAAACGACTTTTTATCGTCTCTAAAATTAGAGAAAAGCATCACAAACAGAAAAAAAACTACTGATGGGGATAAAGTGTCATGGTTAAGTACTAAAGAAATTGAACTAAAAAAAGGTGAAATGTACAAGATTTACATGCGGTCGAACTTTTATGAAGATTTTAAGGAATTAGACATTAAAAAAATTGGTCGCGTGAGGCAACCAGCTATTTCAAAAGAAATAATGGAGCCTCTTTGGCCTACAGGAAAACCAATACCAGAGGCAAAGTTGAAAGACTTAAAGAGCCTTCTGCACCTGATTCCTCAGGAGTACCACAGTTTTTACGTCAATCTCGATGCAGACAAACATATTGAAGATGACCTGGAAGGCTTTTCTGGTGAACTTGACTTCGAGTTGGAAGAAAATTATTTCGATAACTGAGATTCTGTTTTATATTCTTTTCATGTTTTGAAATGTATGATTATTCACAAAAGTTTTTATTTTTTCTAGAACATTTTAATGGTAAAAAAGAAAACAGATTCTGTTTTATATTCTTTTAGTAAATGAGTGATGTTTTGAAATGTATGATTATTCACAATATTTTATTTTTTCTAGAACTTTTTAATGGTATAAAAGATTTCCTGTAAGTATAAGCATTTATTTTCAATAAAGTAAATTGAAATAACATATGTATATTTTATTATATTATTTACAATTTTAATTTCTATTAAATCAAATAGGAACCAACCCACACATGAGCATTTTTGCAAAAAAGATCCATTGACTTTTTGAAGAAAAACGTCCCTAAATATTATTATTTTTTGGAAAACGAGTATAAGACAACAAAAAACTTACCGTTGTCTAAAATTTTGCATTCAAACTTTTTTTGAGATGTTTATAGAAAATTTTGTTCGCATGTTTTAAACAAAAACCGATTTTTCTCAAAACTAGCCACGTGTGGGTTGGATCCTGTTTGCATAAATAGGCCCAATTAAATTTAACAAGTAACCATATTGTGTGAATCTTTATGAAAGTTTAGGCTTTGTCAATTTTTGTTTTGCAAACAAGGTGCATCCCGCATGGTCCCTTGTGAAAATTTTGAGTCCGTCAGTTTTTATTTTGCAAACGAGATCCAACCCGCATGGTCCCTTATGAAAATTTAGACTGCGTCAGTTTTTATTTTGCAAACGGGATCCAACCCACATGGTCCCTTCTGAAAATATATAAATTTGCGATTATGGGGAACCAAGCGACATGGATCCATTTATAAAAAATAAAACATTAACATTTTGTAGAATACAGAGTTATCATACAGCATGAATCTTATTAGCTTATTATGAGGTTGTTGCTATCACGTTTGGTAACTTTGTTGACTTAATGTTTTGATATGAGATAGTTGCCAGATCAATTTGATATTTAAGTAGGTCGATAGAAGGTGCATTTTAAAAGCTTTCTGTGTATTTAACTCAATTTTGACAGGAGTGTGGGTTGGATCCTGTTTGCATAAATAGGTCCTATTGTCAAGAAGACATTAATATCAAAGGCGTTTTATAAAGTTAATGATTATATCATGGACAGGGATATTTGGAAATAATTCCGATCCGCATTAGCAATCCCTTCAAATAGCGAACTTACTGTGTTAAAAATAATGTTGTGTTAAATACTTGTGATGTATACATATCATTTAATAATATTGTAAATCTGTTTAAAAAAAAATATACCTCGTTGAGTTTCTTGCCGGATTCTTCTCAGCAGAGGTTTTTCCGAACCGGTGGTAGATTTTTTTTGACTTTCATGTGCTTGTTGTAGCCTAAACTGAATAAAGATATTTTGACTTTGACTTTGAACAAAGTTATAAAGGTTTGAAATTCAAGATTAGACAGAGAAAGACATACTGGCATGTGACGTCACACGCCAGTACGGCCATACTTGCTGCATAGAGAAAAGCGTTTGAGAAAGAGACAGGTATATAAATTTTTTAAAAAATCACTATAAATCCAATTTTCAAACGATTTAAATTTTCTCTTCGCTAAACACTATCTGTATATCTATATTTTATTAAGATATGGCAAAATCAGGAGTTGTCAATACCGTATTGATTAGATTGAAAAAAAAAAAACAAATAGGGTAGGCAGGGGGTTTGATGTAATTCTTTTTATTCAAAGACAAACTACTCCAATCTAAACCGGCTCCAATCGTCATATCGTTCGATATCAAGTAACGTGTGAATTTGTAGCAATTGTTTGCAATTTGACGTTTCACTTCGAAAGGGGTATATGTAGTTTCCATTTTAGTTATGATTATGAACACGTAGGGTAGGGTCTATATCGACTGGTAGAAAATTGTTAGTCATAGGGGCTGTTTCACCATCCATTGATTAGCGTTAACCGACGGTTAAATGTGATGCCGTCTCCGTCTATTCGAACAAAACAAATAGAGACGGCATCACACCTAACCGCCAGTTAATAAAATAATAAATAAATAAATATCACGGGACAATTCACACCAATTGACTTAGTCCCAAAGTAAGATTAGCAAAGCTTGTGTTATGGGTACTAAGCAACGGATAAATATAATTATATAGATAGATACATACTTAAATACATATTAAACACCCAAGACCCGAGAACAAACATACGTATTTTTCATACAAATATCTGCCCCGACACGGGAATCGAACCCGGGACCTCAAGCTTCGTAGTCAGGTTCTCTAACCACTAGGCCATCTGGTCGCCAGTTAACACTAATCAATGGATGGTGAAACAGCCCCATAGTGTATTGTTTGCCATAATGTATAATGTTGGACATGACTCCTTTTCTCTGAAACTATTTATTTTTCATAATTAAGTATTATAAAACAAACCTAACCTAAACTATAGAGTTCTACGGAATGACCATTTCAAAATTTTCGAAAAATGTACGGTTTCAGCGGGAAAAGAAAATATGACTAACAATAATTATGACCAACATTACATTATGACTTAGAAGATTATGGCAGTCAAAAGGATCCTAAACACGTATTTAGTTCTCCTAAAACATAATTTAACAAAAAGATCAAATCAAGCAAAGCTCGGTCGCCCATGTACTACAAAGAACACACAACTTACCTTGAATACTCCAATTAATAGCATCAAAGCAGAGATCATAACTAGAAAGGCAATAAATGTGAGAAGGTCTTTTCCAACTGTAAAAAAAAACAGTATTACATCGAGCGCCAAAACAGAGATCATCCACTAAGTAGGTGTCCTATCATCCCATCGCCAGTCATTTAGCAAAGGCTATACCCGTGTAAGGGAACAAAATATGCCCCTGAGTTATTAGTCTATGAATATATCCTATGTATTAGTAATAATGCTAGTTATTAATCTGCCAAGTTTTATCTCATAATTATTGACAGTTCCCTTGCAATGTCACTTGAAAATAAATGATTTCAGTAGGTTCCACTTCACCAAATGATGATGTTCAAGAGCAAATGCACGAGTTACTACTTACCTAATATATCGAAAATACCATCATAGGTGTCTCTACAACATAGATTTCCTTAGGATCCAATCATCCGATCCTGATTTCATGCTTAAGGGAACTAATTGGAGTATTCCTATACAAATGTTTATTTTTCAAATCGATTCATAAGTAAATGACGGAGTTCTAAGGTAACAACCAAAAAAATACAACCGCATTGATAACATCCTTTTCCTTTAAATCGCTTAAAAAAAACAAGCTGTCATTATCAATATATGACACGTCATTGAAACGTTAGATGTAAGAAGTGATCCGTTTGAACGTCAGGTTGTCATCTGACATTGCATCACGCGAGCCCACCAATCCCTGCTTTGTTTCTGAATTTTAACCAATCAACAAGTACGCCTATTTGCAACCTCGAAATTGATTCGTATTTGAATCATTAGTCGGCTCAGGATGACTTCGTCAACAGTCCCATTTTGTCACCTTCTTAAATCGTCCTCATTCTCATACAGTCTACTGTTCTGATTCGCCAACATTCCCACATCGTCACTTTCCTATCTTGTCCGCTTTCTTACGTGGGCCACAGTACCAATTCGTCAACAGTCTTATTTCGCCTACAGTGCTAACACGTCAACATTCCAATTTAGACCACAGTGCCAACTCGTCAATATTATTGCATAGTTCATTATCCAGACTAATATACTCTATAAATGATTATTGAAAAGGGCTTTTTTTTGCAAATTACTCTCGGGATATTTTGCTATTTAAACGCTTAAATTGACCATATCTGTGAGACAACGTCTGCTAAACGTGGACGAGTTGGCACTGCTGACCAAGTAGTACTGTGGTCTATAAAAGAAAGTGGACGAGTTGACACTGTGGTCGAAATAGGAATGTAGACAAAATGGGATATGAACGATATCATAAAGTGGACGAGTTAGGAAGGTGACGATTTAGGAATTGTAGGCTGACGACATGGCACTGTGGCCGATTTAAGAAGGTGACGAAATGGGACTGTGGACGAAGTCATCCTGAGCCGACTAATGATTCAAATACGAATCAATATCGAGGTTGCAAATAGACGTACTTGTTGATTGGTTAAAATTCAGAAAGAATGCAGGGATTGGTTGGCACGCGTGATGCAATGTCAGATGACAACCTGACGTTCAAACGGATCACTTCTTACATCTAACGTTTCAATGACGTGTCATATATTTTTATTTATTTTTATTTTATTTATTTATTTAATTCAGAAACAAACAGTCGTTTACAAATATTAGTTTTTTAAACTATGACATATAGTTTAGACCTGGAGTTTCCTTTACATTTTAAATTGCAGTGTATATCTAACGAAGCCACATGTCCTGAGATAACAATTTAAAGATTTACATTTAGGCTGATACAATTTGGAATACTTACACACTTATAAAGTTATAATACTACCTACTTCATACGCGTCGAAAAACAATCGAAGGCACAAATCTCGCAAAAATATACCTATTTATATATATATATATATATATATATATACACACATACATAAGAAAACAATATATATGCACATACATAAACATATACTAAAATTATACATTAGTGCTTATCGAAAAGCACGTTTTAACGTGTTAATAGTACAATTAAATAAATCTACGTCCTTAAGTTTTTCATTTTCATTGAATAATTTGCAAGCACGCTTTATGAATACATTTCGTGCATAGCACGTCCTACTTCGAGGAATGAAAAACAGGTCTTTTTTACGGCACTGGCGCTGACATCTACGAGGGACTCTAAAGCCAATTTGATGAAATAATGAGGGGATATCCAACGTGTTGTGCAACATCTTAAAAAGTAAAACTGAGTCTACGCAATCCCGACGTTCGCTGAGCGTTTGGAGTTTATGGTATGTCAGTGAATCCTCATAGCTACTATAAGTGTGGCCAGTTCTAAAGTCAAGATATATATATTGATAAGGACAGCTTGTTTTTTTAAGCGATTTAAAGGAAAAGGATGTTATCAATTTGGTTGTATTTTTTTGGTTGTTACCTTAGAACTTCGTCATTTACTTATGAATCGATTTGAAAAAAAAAAACATTTGTATAGGAATACTCCAATTAGTTCCTTTAAGCATGAAATCAGGATCGGATGATTGGATCCTAAAGAAATCTATGTTGTAGGGACACCTATGATGGTATTTTCGATATATTAGGTAAGTAGTTACTCGTGCATGGAACCTACTGAAACCATTTATTTTTCATAATTGTTAGAAATTAAACCTAACCTAACCTAAAGAGTTTTACAGGATGACCATTAAAAATTATGACTAACAATAATTATGACAAACATTACATTATGACTTATAAGATTATGGCGGTCGAAAGGATCTCCTCGGCTATGGAGCCGAGACATATGGATGTCATCACTGGCAAAACAAATTGGTTAAAGACTTTCGTTTTAAGGCACTGAGGGATTTTGGACGAAAAGACATTGCGGAGATTCCCAAACGCTGCTCATCCGAGTTGGATTCGGCGATGGACCTCCTTCTCGAAGTTGGACCTACCTAATTGGATGGTTTCTGGTAGGTGTACATACGTGTCAACAACTTCAAGCACCAAATTCTCAACAGAACAGGGGTAGACACCACATGATCATCTTATAAATAGGCTTAGAGTTGCTCAGCGAGCTATGGAGAGAGCTATGCTTGGGGTTCCTCTAAGGGATCGAATCAGGAATGGGGAGATACGTAGAAGAACGAGGGTCACCGACATAGCCAAGCGAATTAGCTCGTTGAAGTGGCAATAGGCGGGCCATATAGCACGGAGAACGGATGGCCGTTGGGGCCGAAAAGTTTTCGAGTGGAGACCGCGGATTGGCAAATGCAGCGTAGGACGTCCACCAACGAGATGGACGGATGACCTGCTTGATCTTATCTCTGGGAAAACGCTATTATCGAGTTCTAGCCCGAGCAAAGCTCGCTCGCCCAGTTACTTAGATTTAATCAATTAACCACCTCGGCTGTAGGTGCCTTATTTTTTAGGTTTAATTATTATAATACGATAGGGTTACAATTATCATCATCATCCCAGCCTATATACGTCCCACTGCTGGGCACAGGCCTCCTCTCAGAACAAGAGGGCTTGGGCCATAGTTCCCACGCGGGCCCAGTGCGGATTGGGAACTTCACACACACCATTGAATTGCTTCGCAGGTTTGTGCAGGTTTCCTCACGATGTTTTCCTTCACCGCAAAGCTCGTGGTAAATTTCAAATGTAATTCCGCACATGAATTTCGAAAAACTCAGAGGTGCGAGCCGGGGTTTGAACCCACGACCCTCTGCTTGAGAGGCGATAGGTCAAACCACTAGGCCACCACGGCTTCAAACAATTATTATTATTATTATTTATTACTGTTAGCCTATTCTGTCCCACTGCTGAGCAAAGGCCTCCCCCCAATACTTCCACTGGGTTACAATTACGGTGTGGAAGTTTTCATGTAATTATTGCATTTCATTTGGATTGTTCTAGTTGCACACTAAATAGCCGTTGAGACGAACTTACTTTTCCAAAATAAAAATAATCCATACATCCAAGTAGGTAGTAGCTCTACTGCTTCGTGGACCGTGGCGGCTATTAATAAAACTAACCCCTTTATTAAACCAATGGCTGCTATAACTATGCATCCAATCCATAACTCAATGCAAAAGCAGCATTTTTCAACCACTGTAAAAAACACACATGTTAGTTAGTATAGAAATGTACCAGTACTGCTACTGCCCTCCTAAGCCGAAAGGTGCTATTTGTAAAAAAAAAACACTTGATTTATTAATACTATTGTGTTTTGTGTGTGTATACACACTAAGCTGTGACGACACGAACGCCAGCGGAAAGTAGTTCGTAAATAAAGTTACATTCCTGAAGAATGTATGGCAATACTTGCTCAGTTTAACCATACCTTGACATTTGATTAGGTATATACCTTTAATATTGAAACCAGAATTATGTGACTAGTCCCAGAGTCACATAGATATCTATTACCTGTGCAAGCCTAATCATCGGATGTAGGTGGATCTCTTATATGTACTCGTATGTATATCTGACACGAACTCAATAATATTTATATCATTAATCTGCGAAAACAAACCTTCTAATTCAGAGGTAACATAGAGCCGTGAATTATACGAAATAATTTGACACCTTGTAGGGCACATGCCCTACGTTTTAAGGGTTCCGTAGTCGAAACTACAAAAATGGAACCCTTAAAGTTTCGTCCTGCTTGGCCGTCCATCCCTTCGTCCGGATGTCATTCACAAACTACTAGACGTAGGTAGGTATACCTGGTCTGGTGCCATCCACGAAGACGCGTGTTTTTGTCAAAATTGAACATCAATGACATTGTAATAAAAACCAAGGCACGCGTGATCGTGACCGACTCTACCTATTATATAGATGAGATGAGATTTCGAGTATAGGTGTCATAATGTCGGTTATAATAAGTACTTATTCAAGTGTTACATAAGAAAAATATTGCTAGGGGGGCACTCCATACAGAAACTGAAAAGATTTTTTCAGCAAAAATCAACGTGTGGCACATATCTCGACAGGTTTTTAAAACTTTTAGGTTCCTAAAAGTTTGATTAGGTGGACATATCTGAAATACTTAATCGCTTTGAATGTTGCAAAAAGTGTGAACGTATCGCAATAACAATCCGGCAAATCTTTGAGCTGCCGCATTTGAAAACGGTCCTGTTTTTGATAACGGCCAGCCTTAATGTAATACGGTGGATTATACGATCTGACTGCCACATATCTATATCACCATTCCTGCATGATATCTCTGCCAATGATATATACATAGATGTAGGAAAAGAAGTGGTGGGAGAGGTGAGAGGTACACCGACCATCCTTGGTTGTGGCGAGGCAGTCTCCTCGTCTCCCGCACTTCACCGCTAAGACGCGAAATGAAGCGCTTCTGATGTCGTGACAAACAGAAGCCGATGAGAACATCAATGAGCGACAAATATGAATGTAAATCTATAGTGATTATAACCACACTTAGGGTCTGTTTCACCATCCATTGATTAGTGTTAACTGGCGGTTAGGTGTGATGCCGTCTCTATTTGTTTTGTTCGAATAGACGGAGACGGCATCACATTTAACCGTCGGTTAACGCTAATCAATGGATGGAAAAACAGCCCCTTAATGTAAGAAACCACTATAGTTCTGTGGCGTACAAACAAGTCACGTCAGATTATTGGCTTTAGTGCCTTTTAATAGAACTACTGCAAGATTTCGCACCAGAACCTTAAGTAGTGAGAAAATAAAGGTCTAAGAACGTGAAAAAGTCGTCGCATTAGTTCCATCAAAGGAACTAGAGTGAAAAATCTGTCGCGTCAGACGAGAAGGAATCCTGATGTAAGTACGTACTTGTTGGGGCGGTGGCTTTTTACTACAAATATAAAAAACGGCAATTCCTCAAAACCGCTTCTTCAGTTTGCTTCACCTCGTAGGTTACGCTATGTAATTTTAAACAGGATTTTTTAACCGCATCAAGTTTTTTGACGTAAAGACCTGGTGATGACAAAGAGTATATATAGCTATAGGTACTATTTATAATTTGATTCCAAGTTACTTTGGTTACTAAGGGTTACTAAAAAAGTGACATTTCGCTTCTTCCCTCAGAGCGTTTCATATTATTCGATCCAATCCGATACCTACATATATCGTGGCCATGGACGTAATACCTAAAAATAATAATAGTAATAGTAATACCGTTTAAGTAGTACGTCCATGATCGTGGCATGTAAAATGTATGAAATATGTACGTGACTTTCAGATTATCCGATCCGATATCGGCTCATATATCATACATTTTACTTTCCCCGATATCGTATCGGCGTCCGATACCGTACCCTTAGTGTAAGTTTTCAGTTACAAAATACGTCTCGATCGCGTTCGCATTAAAATCTCAATTTGTATGGCAACACGAACATCGCAAACGTTCCGCTATAGGCGCTGTTCGTGTTTGCATACAAATTGTGGTTTTAACGCGAACGCGATCGAGACGTATTTTGTAACCGAAAACTTACACTAAGGGTACCGATATCGGATCGTATAATCTGAAAACGTTCTCAGAACGACTGTGACAGAACAAATATTACCTACCTACCTATAGTTTTAAAAAACGTTCCTATAGCGGGCTACTCACATACCTGCCGCAGGCTTAGGGGCACAATCTACGGCGCAAGGAAGTTGCGGCAATATCGGGTTTGTGTCTATACCTATTGGCTATGTACAAAGCGGGTTGTGGGGGTACCAAGGGGGTACAGACAACAATCGCAGCGCACAACGTGGCAAAAATTGGAAGTAAATTCCGATGACTGACTGTCAAAATTGAAGTATTTTAGTACAAATCAAAGCAAAGGATATCAAAGCACCAACATGCTTGCACTTGCCGCTCTGATTATATACGCAGTCACATTTTATAACAGCGACAAGAGTATTATTGATATCTAAAAAATAATAAGAAGGATAACTAGTAAGTAGAAATGGCTTACACGCAATAGCGTTCTGACATCACATAAAAATTAACTTACGTTTAAACTGGTTTTGTAGGGTGTTAGTGTCACACACACATGTTTGACGAATAACATGGGCTTGTATTAAGTACATCTGGCCGTTATGTCGCAGTTCTTCAACATTTACTACATGCTGGGCTAATACTAATTTATTGCCTTTTATCACGGTTTGTGGTTGGAAATTAATTCGTGTGTAATACTTTCAAACCCGGCTTTTATGATTATATCTATTTTACAGTTATACTATTGAATTAATTGCACTTAAATAACTGATATATATTCTCCTTCGTGTCTTCGGAATTGTCGATGTTTAAGATCTTGATTTATGTCCTCCTTATGTCTTTACAATTTGTCTCTCAATGTATTTCTTATTATTCTTATGCAAAGTTGTGGCTAATTAGTCAAGTTTACTGTTGGTATTTCGTTTCTCTATGTATCAATGACGTCAACACTACTATTTAAATCTTTGGTTTAATTTATAGTTGCAAAAAAAACGAACATTGTTTGTTACATGTCATTATTTAACAGTCTCCGCGAATGTTGTCAACGCTACGCGTCGCCACCGTCGTGCAGACGTGCATGTTACCAATAATATACCTTTTGACTCTTTCTGTGGAGCTACCGCAAAAAGAAATGAAAAGGAGATAAGTATAATATATTGTAAAGCCAAGGATACACTAGGGGACAAATGTCCTGCGACACGTGTAGCCAGCGACGTCTGGTGAAGCGGCGCGACCTTGCCGGACTTCGCTAGACATGTCTGGCAACATCGCGCGACACGTGTAGCTAACGACGTGGGGTGTCGCCAGATACGTCAGGCAAAATCAGCCGGCTATGCTTGACATGTCGCCGACACATGTCGTGAGACATTTGTCCCCTATTGTATCCCTGGCTTTAACTTGCTATGCTAGTTAGGGGCTGTTAGGGGACTTACTATTAGTTTGAAGTCGGTGCCTCGTCACGAGCCAGCAGGAGTGTTTGAAACCAATATTTAGTATGTAGGTGAGGTAGACGATTATAATTCCACTCCTGCTGGCCCGCGCTGAGGCACCGACTTCAAACCAGTAGAAATTTATTTTCAAGGTTCTTACAGTCGGTTAAATTTTTGTTATTTGTTTTTATGGAGTAGTGTTTAATTATTTTTTTTTTGAAATATTTTCTTTATTTCTCACTTTTTACTTATTTGTAGCCAAGGTTCATCTCACAACGATTCCATTAAGCCCAAACATGGCACAGTTACATTGTTTATGACAGAGTTCCGTCCGGTACCTACGTTCCGGCTTTAGCATCAGATCAGTTCGAAAAAAATATTAACTTTAAGCTTCTTCTTAATCGTTTAATTATATACGTATTAATCGATATCGTTTAGAGCCGCAATAGCATGAAGTTCTGTTGGCCATCTGCGGTCTTCTTCATCAAGTCCAGTTCACCAAATGATACGTTCTGAATGTAAATGCTTGATTTGGTGTTAAAAATATCAAAATTACAATAGGTGTGCTTATATAAATTGAGGGTTGCCCTCGAATCCTCGAGGATTTGATGACAGTGGGATTCTTTAGAAGAAAAAAAGAATTTTGAAAATCGATCCACCAGTTGGCGGAGATATCGCGTGACAACCACACAAAAAAAACCGGCCAAGTGAGTCGGCTCGCGCACCGAGGATTCCGTACAAATCTATATATATAAACAAAGTCGTGTTAGTTACACCATTTATAACTCAAGAACAGCTAGACCAATTTTTATGATTTTGTGTTTTTGGATTTGTCTTCGTCAGGAATAAGATAATAAGTTTAAAAACATTGAAATATTGACGAAAAAGTAAAATAAAAGAAAACCATTTTCCCATACAAAATGTTATTGGGTTTCGTAACTGTCAAACATTTAATGTTCATCCCGTCGATACGGTACTCTCTTCTCAAATTAAAGAACGTATTTAAATTAATTGTACCCGCTAGATGGCGCTGTTGTTGGTATGTTATCATAATTTTAATGTAGTGTTTTTTCGGGCAGGACAACGTTTGCCGGGTCCGCTAGTTATTTAAAAATATTAACAATATTTTTATTATCACTACGAAACCACAACTTTTTGCAATATTGTACAAAAAAAGGAGAAAATAGCCCAAAATGTATGTGAAAACATAATTTACATTAATTTTATCATTATGTAGTTCTTTTACTATCACAAATAATGCTAAAACTAACTCATTCGTAGGTATTTTCTTTCCGTGTTATATGAGACTTGCAGCCTTCAACTACACAAGCCATGTTAAAAACAGATTCCTAGAATATCTAGAGTCGAAACATATATTTTCGGAAGGTTTCTTTACTATTTTCCTAAAAATTTACACAAATTCACCAAACCAACCACTAAGTTTCAGGTCCATAACAATATGCGACTATGTAAAGTTGTTCTAACGTCGCGAAAAAGATTATGAAAGGTATTAAATGATATTATTACGGATAACTCACGTCTTAAACCGAGTTTAGCTCGACATGTTTCGGGCTATTTCGAAGCCCTTCCTCTCAGGAGCACGCGACTCGGCGGCTGCCGCAACACGCACACTACTTGCTCCTGAGAGGAAGGGCTTCGAAATAGCCCGAAACATGTCGAGCTAAACTCGGTTTAAGAAGTGAGTTATCCGTAATAATATCATTTAATATGAGTGAGTCTCACGGTAGTTTCATGTTCAAAATTATGAAAGGTACTTACTTTTTAGATTTAGTAGCATAATTACAAGTTACAACCAAGTACAACCATTTGACATTTACTTGTACTCATACCGAAATAATAAAAACCATGAGGGGTTTTCTGTTGCACTTACTCTCGTGCACGTCGTATTACTAAATATGAATAAGAGAGCGGTTACAGAGTTTTTATTTTAGTCAGGTTTCTATGGCTTTAGTTATTATTCTGTGGTTCAAACTGATCATGTGTGGTTTATAATGGACGAACTGCAGATTGGATCACGCCTGAAGCGTCGTGCCGGTTGGACGGTAGGAAGGATGTTGTATGGCCACCATAATTTCTACTCTTTTTTTAACCCGACGCAAAAAGGGTGTATGTGTGTATGTGTGTGTGTGTTAAACTTATAATTAGAGAGCGGATTTGAAGTAGCGATTACAAGTTTAATATGGATAAGACTGGCACAAGTATTTATTTTTATCAAAAAGGTGCGTAATAAATAGAATCTATAATGTTCAGCTGTACAAAACTAAATGATATTGTAACGGATAACTCAGGTCTTAAATCGACATGTTTCGAGCTAATTCGTAGCCCTTCATCACAGGAGCACGCGACTCGGCGACTGTTCAAAACTGTACAAAACTCCTTTAATTAGAATATAATATTTTTCTTTACATAGTTTGTTGCAGGAATAACATTTATTGAATTTAATTATCTATAAGATTGCATTGCGGTTAGTAAGTAAGTAAGTAATTAATAAGATAACTTTAAGACCACAAAACAACATGATATCAAATAAATAAATTCATCTATCTATCTAACCAATCGCACTTGTCATATCCGCTCTCTACTTATAATTTTTAAAATTATTATTAAAATAATACCCAGGCGAAGAATCAATATTAACAAATAACAAAAAAAAACATTAAAATAATATTATGCGAACTTTCTTCACAATTCTACTCATTTTTAACCCGATGCAAAAAGAAGTGTGTGTGTGTGTGTGTGTGTGTGTGTGTGTGTGTGTGTGTGTGTGTGTGTGTGTTAAATTGCTATCTACTATTAATAATAATAAAAAACAATGTTTTGTAGACACTTTATTCAAATCATTAAAAGACTATCAAAATAAAAACGCAATATTAAAATACAGTCAATGACTTAAAAAAGGTAGTCTCTTGCGTGACAATCGTGACATACAGCTTTCACACATTTAATGTGGGCTTATAATCATTGATTCTCCATATACCAACTCAACATCACCAGCACGAAATAAACATATAAGCCAGCTGTAAAAAAAAAGAGTTATTAATCCAACTCATATTATGAATGCAAAAGCGGCTGGACGGATTTGGCCGCTAGTTCTCTGGAATACACAGTACATAGGCTACTTTTTCCTGATACTCTCACGAAATTGCTCCGGAAAGGCTACATACCTCCTAAAATCTTAACCATTAACACCCGTATTTACGAGTATAAAGAAGTTATTACTTGTTGGTAAGTTTCTTAATCAAGTCATTAGGTACTTGATAATAAAATTCTTGGGTCAGACAGAATGACTTCGTCCACAGGCCTATTTCATCACCTTCTTAAATCGTCCGCAGTGCCATGTCGTCCAAATCGTCATCTTTCTAACGCGTCCAGTTTCTAATATCTTCAATATCACATTTTGTCTGCATTCCTATTTTGACCACAGTGCCAACACGTCCACTTTATTTTATCGACCACAGAGTTCTACTTGGTCAGCAGTAACTCGTCCATATTTGCCAGACATATAAATTGAGGAGTTGGCACTGTGGTCTAAATAATAATGTTAACGAGTTGGTACTGTGGCCCACGTAAGAAAACGGACAAGATAGGAAAGTGACGATGTGGGAATGTTAGCGAATCAGAACAGTAGACTATATGAGAATGAGGACGATTTAAGAAGGTGACGAAATGGGACTGTCGACAATCCTGAGCCGATTTCTTCAGTACAAAATCTTTTTCTAAGTAACACACATTACTTAGGTACTTAAATTGCGTTTTCACTTAGTGTTCCAAACAGTTCTGACCGAGCAATCGTTCGTTCTTGCGGTACATGAAAACACTTGAACGTTCGAACGTGTTTGTTCAGTGATGATCGGCTAGACTCGGCGAACGATTGCTCGCTCACTCATTCACTTAATGAAAACGACATCACATGTGAGCGAGCAGAGGTTAAGTGTTGTCGCTCGGCGTTGTACATGCTCGGTGGGGCTCCTATCTTTTACCTGAACATTCTGAATTAAGATCCTCGCGATGGAATGCAATGAAGAAAAAACGTTGTAACTGATTGAAAATTATCCGATTCACCCCTGCTTTTGGCACCATAAAAGCAACGATTACAAAAATGTTGCAATGAAAAACGATGCTTTTAAATACATAGCCAACGTTATGAAATGTACACCACTGTATGTTAAAAAATAACAAAAAATGGAACCGACTACAAAACCCTTGAAAATATTTTTCTAGGTACTTACTAGCTCGAAGTCGGTGCCTCAGCACGCCCCAGCACGAGTAGCTGTGTTTTATATATTTGGCTTCAATCACTCCTGCTGGCTCGTGCTGAGGCACCGACTTCAGACTGGTAGAAAATTAATTTCATGGTTTTTTGTTGTCGGTTCAATTTTTGTTATAAAATTTGTTTTTCACCCTTTTTAGTGTATAAATAATCTAAGATACAATAGTTTCATGTCAACTGCTCGTCACCTTATACAAAAGATTGCTTTTTTCCGATGGAGATACTTTCTTTATTGACGAGTCCTGGTGCTTCACCACCCATTCCATTTCACCATATGCATTACGAGGAGCATAAATTGCTTAGCAACTGTGTTAAAGTAATTGAAATTCAACCCATGAAATACTTGTTATTGAGTAGTAACTCCGATGGTCAACTGTGATCTTCATCATCAGTTCCACTCCACGAAATGATGATTTTCAAGAGCAAATGGACGAGTTACTACTAAATTTATCAAAATTACTCGCACCATAGGCGTCCCTACAACATTTGAAGAGTTCCCTTGATTTCCTATCATATCCTGTTTTGGTGCTTATGGGACCTAATTGAAAGCATTCCTAGACGAAAAAAAAAAAACTCAAATTGGTTCATAAATGACGGAGTTCTGAGGTAACAAACATAAAAAAACTACGACCGAATAGATAACCTCCTCCTTTCTTTGAAGTCGGTTAAAAATAATAATGATTGTTTAATTGAGTAGGGCTAGCTTAATTCGGTGCTTTCCCCTATAAAATAATAACTGTAAAAATATTATTTCTAGTTACGCCTAGAATGGGCAGGATATGCCGAACACAATGTAATAATTCCAACAATTGTACCATATTCAGAGAAATAAACTTATTCTATCTATTCTTATGTTGAACCAAGAGTGTTTATTTTCGAAAAAACCTATAAGTCCAAATATCTCAAAAACGGTGTAACATTAATGAAACCTATTATAGCTTTATTATAACGTCCTAAATGCCCTCTATCCATAGTTCAAGGATTATCCACTCATTACCTAACACCCAACATCATTAGGGAGCGCTAAGTGTAAATTTACATGTTATAATTTGTGCGTTTCTATTCTTACTTCTTATAGGTTAGAATAGTGCGTCAAAATTGATATCGATAAAATCTCTACGTAATATAATAGTATATTGTGCATTGAGGACCGTAAAAAGGGGATTACTAACGAGAGCCTATTAGAAGCCCGACTTCGAAGAAATAAATAACTGTACTTAAACCAGAAAATAGTTTGCTCAGAATCGAGGCTTGAATCTATTACACTATGTTTTAAATCAGGTTGTGTTTGTGTTTTTAAATCCCTTTTTATCGTGCCCAGTCTAAAATTTACGAATGCAACATGCGCCAATTAAATGTTAAAGATGAATTAGCGAGAGCTTGGAATTGCATTTGTAGTAGTTGCACGGTTCACATGAAAAGGAGAATAACTTAAATAGGAATTTCTCTTAATTTAATGAAACCCTTCTCTTCTTGAAAAGTAAAATAGTACTTAGTCCTTTCTTGCTTTTATTCGCTATCATTTAATTCTTCATCTGAGCTGTCACAAGTTTTGATAATAATATTATAAATAATTTCTAATTCGGTCCATTTCCCCTTCTTGACATCTACCTGGTGGGCCCTGTAACAGGAGCAAAAAATTAAAACACAGGTTCTGCTACTCAAATGGAACTACTTTAGTTCTGTCACTTTCAAAAATTAAGTATAATTTTATCATTATGTTTATTCCAAAAAAATTAAATGGTATTTTTTTTTCAATGTATGGCATCCAATAGCCTAAATGACATCACCTGTCACGTAACAAAATGAAGGATTACGCAATACATTGCGTGTCCAATTAAACTTCTAACTAGAATGAAAATCATATTGCATGTTATTTTAAAAGTTGTAGAACTGAATTAGCTCAAGATGAAGAGTGGAAGCTGTGGTTTAATTTTTTGCTCCTGTTACAGGGCCCACCTTGTATCTAGACACATTCGTATATGAGAACTAGCCAAGTCCGATCTTAGGCTTCAATATTATTATCCTAAGTTATAAGAAGAAATGATATTTTAAGTTGTATTTTACTCATTCAATTCATTTGTGCTAGCTGTTGTGAATCGACCTGTAGGCGTATTAGGGCGTTTTAAAAAAAAGGTGTACCTGTTTAGGGTTCCGTACCTCAAAAGGAAAAAACGGAACCCTTATAGGGTCACTTTGCTGTCCGTCTGTCTGTCTTTCTGTCTATCTGTCAATACCCTTTTTCTCAGGAACGCGTGGAGGTATCAAGCTGAAATTCATATCAAATACTCAGGTCTACTAGTCCTTTGGAGCTATGAAAAAATAAAACTTTTAAGCCAACGCAATAAAAAAATACAGCCGATTATGCTGCAAAGTTACGACATTCGCAAGGGAATCAAAACCTACAGGGTACTTCCCGTGAACTCAGAATCTTGAAATTTGGTACGAAGCAACGTACTTTTTTTTTCTCTGTGTATCTGTTATCTGTTATCGGAGAACAATCCTGAACACTATAGATGCTAGACGCGGGAATATGATCGGGCATTTGATGCAACACGACGACTTCTTCAAAACAATTTTGGAAGGAAAGATCGAGGGGAAGAGAGGAAGAGGTCGACCTAGGCGCAGCTACATCGATCAGATAAAGGAGAAAGTTGGCGTCGCGTCGTATCAAGAGGTCAAGAGGATGGCTCAAAGGAGGGATGTGTGGAAGATACTCCACCGACAAGAGTATAACTCTTAAGTTGAAGAAGAAGATCTGTTATCTGTATCGCTTACTATGTCTGGTGTACAATAAAGAGTCTTTGTATTGTATTGTATTGAGTACGTTTGGTACGTAGCGCAGATAAAGGAAAAAATGCGAAAAGCATACATTTTTAGAAGCCGTGGTGGCCTAGTGGTTTGACCTATCGCCTCTCAAGCAGAGGGTCGTGGGTTCGAACCCCAGCTCGCACCTCTGAGTTTTTCGAAATTCATGTGCGGAATTACATTTGAAATTTACCACGAGCTTTGCGGTGAAGGAAAACATCGTGAGGAAACCTGCACAAACCTGCGAAGCAATTCAATGGTGCGTGCGAAGTTCCCAATCCGCACTGGGCCCGCGTGGGAACTAAGGCCCAAGCCCTCTTGTTCTGAGAGGAGGCCTGTGCCCAGCAGTGGGACGTATATAGGCTGGGATGATACATTTTTCGTAACATCATATAACAAATATATTTTTTAATATTTTTTTTAATAATTTGTACGGAACGCTCGGTGCGCGAGTCCAACTCGCACTTGGTCAGTTTTTTTTTGAAATTTTGGAAAAAATATGGGTTTTTCTACTCAGAATCAAGAGCACAATCGATTTCGATCATTTAAAAAAATGACCATATTTTTTCATACAACATTGTATGAGACAGTTTTGTCACGCCCATACTGAGTGTTTGAAAAAAACGTCGCAAAACTAGAATCTAAAAAAGTTCTATTGTTTATCGAACGCTTTTGCTCGTCTTGTGACGAAACGTCGAAAGTATTATATACAATTGTTATTATTATGGATCTTTGTTTCTTAGACTTAAGGTATATTTAAAGTTAATTTGGGAGGTAAAACAGATATAGCTATAAGTATAAGCAACACGGCTTTTGCTTTGATTTTGTATGGGACCTGTAATCTAGTACTAATCGTTGATCGGAGGTCAACGTTCTTTAAACTTGCCTTTGAATAGAATTTGACGATACTTTAGTACTACTTTTATAATTAAAACAGCTTACTTTGAAAAATAGGGCCGAGTATTTGATGGTATTGCTCTGTTTTTATTACAGTATAAATCCCAACAGCGAAGATAAAAATTAAATACAGTGCAATCGCTCCAAACCAGGGTAGAACCATCCAGCTCATTTCCTGTTAATAAAAAACAATATTTCAAAGTCTTATTACGTCCAATAGACGCTTAAATATTATTCATAAAATTATTTTATTCATTATTTTATACAAGACTATACCGAGTCGCATGTATTTGTTTACAATTATAGACACGATTAAAACAGAGCTTAGAAGACAACGTTTATGACCTATTTTAGTACCATTCAGGAGAAGTATACCGCTCTCTAACACAAAGTAATACAAATTGGAAACCAAGCGCAATCAATAAAACCCCTTACAGTTAAAATGGAAGAGAAGCAAAAAAATTAATCAAAACAAGACGTTCTTTGAGGCAGCAGAAACCAATTCATAGAAAGGAAATAAGCAAAGTATGAACAATAAAATAAAATAACTATTATTTGTATACATAGAAAGATACTCTCATACGCTAGTCAAACCTGGATTTAAAACATAGTTACGCGAAAAACAATCGATATATGCCAGAGAGCCATGGAAAGCTCGCTCGCTCGCTCAGGTAGGTACCGCAAAGAAAGCTCAACTTACCGAGCGTATTCCCACTATTACCATGAAAGAGGCGATAATAACTAGAAGTCCAAGAACTCCGAGGAGTATTCTCCCAACTGTAACAGAAAAATACAGCATTATATCGAGCGCCAATTTTAGAAATCATTGTATGTACTAATTTTCTTTTAAGTGGGCCAATCTTGAAAAGAACCTAAGTATAAGTTTTTATTTTTGATTCACTTAAAACGCAATTTGATTTTTGCCAATCTTGGGGCACCGTAGTGCCCCCGCCAAGATGAAAAAAAGAAGGCGCTAGGCGGGGCCTAGCGCCCGGCGGGGGGGGGGGGGTTAGCAGCTTACTTTTACAGAATACACACAAATTATACAAACCTACCTATCACCACCACCACACTACACTGACGCGTTTCGAATTAAACCAGAGCTCATCTTCAGAGCAACACAACCGTACATCATGCTACCAGATGTTAGCCGACACATGACATGACAGATGTTAGTCATGACACGTGATAGATGGGTTTTGTGTGATTTGTGTGTGTTCTTACAGTGTGGAGGTGGAGGAACTGCATGAACCGCATATTTTGCATAAGATTAGCTCTCATGATAAGGTCACGGGTGAGGTTGGCAATTTGGCACACACGTACCTTAAGTGACATAGAGGTACACTAAGAAGGGATTTTTCAAAATTTCCACGGGATCGGGAAAAATGGGATTTATATTTTCACTTCCAAATTACCCTATTTCCGTAACTATTATTAAGAGACTTCAAATTTGGCATGCAAGTAGCTAATACTAACAGCTAAAAACAATTTTCAGAATTTACCGAAATTCCCACGGGATAAGGAATAAAGCGTACTATTTTATACCGACCAAAAAGCTGATTTAGAGACTTGATACTTGAAACATAATATATTTCTAGAGAGTCATAGGTAGATGAAAAGCACGGAGCGAAACAGTAATTTTATTAAACGAGTGGACCCAGCGGCGAGTGGGAGTGGGAATGGGAGTGCGAGGGGGAGTGTACCTTTGACATATTGTTATAAACATTTTTTTTCTGTAAAAATATTCTTAATAATAATAATTTATGCTCTTAACAATTATTGATAATTAAATTTTAATTTATATTCTTCTTGCTGCACACTAAATAAACGTCGAGTCAAACTTACTGTTCCAAAATGAATATAATCCATGAAGCCATGGAGCAAGCTGGGCAGATGATTGAATAGCGGGAACTAGTAAAGCATAACCCGTGCTCAATATACCAAAGACTGCTATTATTATGCATCCAATGCGTAGCTCAACGGAGAAGCAGCATTTTTCAAGCACTAAAAAAAACACACGTTAGTTAGTATAGAAATATACAATCACCAGAATAAATAATGATATAATGACTATGATTAGCAGTGCCAAAACATCTAATTTTCGGCAGATTCATGTTAGGGCAGAAGAAGGACAGTTCAAAATATAAGTTCTAATCCTGCTTTTGGAAGACTTTCTTTCTGTCACTCTTCTTTGTTAGAAGTTAACATTTTAACTTCTATTTAAAGGTTTAAGGCTTAAACTTTAAGCTTACTTTAAGGGTTTTGAAGATAAAAAAATGAATGTTTGATACTGGGATAGGTGGAACAGAAGGGGGGACAGAGGGCGGAGCCTCCTGCAAGGGGCTTGCGGGGTGGAGCTCTCCGCAATGTTACGTTTTAAGCGAGGTCTAGGGCTTAGTGGTGTATTCATATCACCATTCCTGCATGATATCTCTGCCAATGCTAATGATACTATACATAGATGTATGGAAAGAAGTGGTGGGAGAGGTGAGAGGTAGGCCACCCATCTTTGGTAGTGGCGAGGCAGTCTCTTCGCCTACCGCACCTCACCGCTAAGACGCGAAACAAAGCGCTTCTGGTGTTGTAACAAACAGAAGCCGATAAGTACATCAATGAGCGACAAAATACGAATGTAAATCTATACCTAGTGATAATAATTTTCTGTGGCGTATAAATAAGTCACGTCAGATTATTCGCTTTAGTACCTTTTAATAGAACTACCTAGTGTGAGTTTTTCTAACTGTGAGAACCTAACAGTGATATACTTTAGTAGTGAGGTAAGAAGGATCTAAGAAAGAAGACGTCGCATTAGTTCCATCAAAGGAACAAGAGCGAAAAATCTGTCGCGTCAAATGAGAAGGAATCCTGATGATAAGTACGTACTTGTTGTGGCGGTGGCTTTTTACTACAAACATAAAAAACGGCAATTCCTCAGAACCGCTTCTTCAGTTTGCTTAACCTCGTTTGTTATGTATATGTTATTTCAAACAAGATTTTTTTCCGCATCAGTTTTTTCTCGTAAAGACCTGGTGATGATTTTTGGTTACTAAAAATGACATTTCGCTTCATCCCTCAATACGACTGTGACAGAACCAAAGAGGTAGGAGAATACAAATAGAGGCGATGTAGCTAAATGCCAACCGTACTAGATTATTACTATTATTACTTTTGTGTATAAATAGCCCACAAGCAACAGAAATTGACCAATAGGCTGCGATGCATTTGGCGCCTATTCGAGTTTAGAATGAACTGGCACAATTCGAAATAGTCATATTTCCAAAATAAACTGTTCTGAACAGAATCTGGTTGAGTTTTAAATGAGAATATTTCGAGTTGTGTCAGTTTTATTCTAGGTTCATCAAATGGACTGCTGCTCATTGGTCGATTTTGTGGCTACTAATTCCAGTCATTTTCAAAAGGCATCTGTCGTTAAGCAGCTATTCAAATATTAAAATGTTATTAAATTTAGTCGGGTGCTAGTTTGTTGTCACTTGTTGTCAAAAAGCACTACCATCGATCATAGCACAGATTACTAATATGTAGCTAGCTAGATCAGAGCTTTCCAGGATTTTTCTTTTTTTTTTTTATGTAAAATATGATATTACAGCTTTGATTTTTGGTAAAACTGTGTAATGAGTAGTGTTGCTATGCTGTGTGTACTTTGTGAGTGCAATTCTCGCATCGGAAACAAGGAAAACGGACAAAATATAAGCTTTCACAGGCAAGTGGTATTTTTCGTGGAATTTTATTGATTTTCAATCTGAAAGCGTTCGTTCTGCGAATTATTTACAAATATAAGTTAGGTTACTGTTATATATATGATTAAAGAGCTCTAAGTACGTTATATCAAATTTTATTTATTCGTTTTCATTATTTTTTCTCATAGGTTAGAGTAGTGCGTAAAAATTGATATCGATAAGCTGTCAATATTACATAAATTATATTGTTTCAGATTTCCAGAAGTGGGTGGTCCGGTTTGGTAAAAATGGGTGGAGTTTGTTGTTCGCGGTCTCAAAGATCGCAACTGGATGCCATGGTCTCTCCGAACGACCAGAGCCGACTCCAGCCGTGAAGTCTGCATTTATATCGGGACCATTTCGGGCACTTTCGGGTTATTGTTTCATTTTACCTATTTTTTGTGTGTCTCTAATAAACTTTTTCATTGTTATTTTTGTGAACCGTACTGGTTCAACACTCAGAAGTAAGGAGTTTGAATGCAGAAACACTCAGCAGTATTGGAAAACAGTTTTATTGTTTAAAAGTTACAACAGTTCAACTTAGTTAAGTAGACAAGTCGCAGTACTCTCAAATTATTTTACTAGCCCTGATGCTGAAAAACGAATGTCCCGGCATACCACCGTAGGCCGTCTGTCAAATGTCTTTCCCGCCATTTTACTTGCTTGTGATTGGTCGTCGATAAGTGTCATCCCTCGACCGATCACAAGAAACCAACACAACTATTTTTAATTATAATATTTTATTTAAATGGCTTCGAAAATTAACCAATATGTTAATAATAACTAATATATAAATATTTATAACATTTTGATCACCGTGCTCTCGCATTATGTTATGTGAGAGTTGCGTATATAGATATTTATGGCCTCCTATTTGCCTACATATATTTGACTGACATTGTAGATTTATGTATGGCCATGTAAATGTCTATATCTTTTTGACTCTTTAAATGCTCCCATATTTCTGACCGAGTTATCGTCTTCCACGCACGTCTCTGGTGGAAACACAGCTTAATTTTAGAGAAAATGATAAAACATGGCGTAGACTAAACTTTTTAATCATCAATAAAAACGTTTTTAAAAACCAGTACCTTGTTCTGTCACAGTCGTGCTGATGGACAAAATGTCACTTTTTTAGCAACTTGTTAGTAACCGAGAAACATTATATTTGCATAAACATTTTGATTCGGTTTAAAATCTCAATTGAAATTAACATAAGCATAACAAAACGAGGCGAAGTTAACTGAAAGGGCGTTTTTGAGGAATTGTCGTTTCTAAGTTTGTAGTGAAGCCACCGCCAAAACAAGTACGTACATCAGGATTCCTTCTTGAACGTGTTGGATCATTCGCTGTAGTTTTTTGGTCGGAAGCAACGCGATTTTTTTGCTTTTGTTGCCTTCCTTCCCTCACAACACAAGTAACCGATCTAGTGTAAGACTCGCAGCAGCTCCATTAAAAGCGCTTTCCACCGGCGAGGCGAGACGACCATTAAATTGTTTAAGGCAAAATTTCAATTCTCTCTAAGTGCATCTTCGGTGGAAACAGATTGGCGAGGGTGCAACACGAGAATTTTTGCTATTGTAATAATGAACCGTTTTGCTGCGTACATACTATTACATGCATAGTATTTATACTCTGCAACGGAAACACGATTTCTGCGTGTCATAGCGCCGGCCCGCGTTGTATCTTTGGTGGTAGGTAATTTTTGGTGCATGTACTCGTAAATGAGTCGGCGCGATTCCATTTCTCGTATATTTATACCTCGTCTCACTACACCCCAATATTATTATTTATTATATATTGTTATTTTATTATTTTTATTATTTTACTTTGGTATGTTTTTAAACGTAAATTGCAAGACAATTTGATAAAGGGACATAAGAATAAGGGCCGCCACATGAAAATTTCAAATGTCTAGTTATCTCCGGTTCACGAGATACAGCCTGGTGACAGACAGACAGAGAAGCACAAAACACAGATAGTTCAGAAATCAATCTCCATACAAGTGCGCTCGAGCCACGCACACATAGACACTGCTCACGGACACGATATTTCGGACCGGTTGGGACCAGTGCGAGCGCGAGTGCCATCCGCTTGAGACGCGCGTCTGTGAACTTTATTGTGCAATAATAGAGCTAAAAAAAAAGTTTTTATAACTGTTCAGTGGACGGTTGTTTAAATTAAATAATCATGCATTTCGCCAATAACGAAATCGTCGCCAGATATTTTCTGTGTCAAATTTGTAATATAACAATAACATTAAAATTAAAATTTAATTTATACTTCAATTATTCTCGTTTCATTCTCAACAATAAATCAAACAACTAGATATGAGTGCCACTACCAGTGTCTAGTTTCTTGGTGCATAAGCCATAGTTGACAACCTTAGAGCGACCGCCGAGCGTAGGTATGAAAAGTGAAGTACATACAGGAGATTGACTTCTGAACTATCTTTATTTTGTGAGTGAAGTCTTAATAGGGTCCCGTTTTTACCCTTTGGGTACGGAACCCTAGAAACATTCAGGACAGAGATTTGTCTTGCCGCCATTACTGTTTTCATGTTGTTTGCTGAATTTCTGCTGTGTTTTTAACCCCTGACGCTATAAAAGGGGTGTTTTAAGTTTGACTGCTATTTGTGTCTGTCTGTGGCACTGTAGCTCTTAAACGGATGGACCGATTTGAATGCGGTTTTTTTTATTTTGAAGCAGGTTTTCTGGCAATGGTTCTTAGACATGTTTCATGAAAATCGGTTCAGCCGTTTTTGAGATATTGAACGTTGAAGTGGCGAAGTTGGGGATTTTCAAACTTTTTGTTGCTTGGGTTATTGCTTAAAAGATTATAAATAGTTATTTGTGTCACAAGGGAGCAAAATGGTGTATTTACGGCGAGGGCGTAGGTACATTGAATCCAGAATGTAGCGAAGGATTAAAGAAAATGAAGGAACGTAATGAGGGATTCAAGTGTTAACGCCCAAGATGAAAATAATTTTGCTCCCGAGTGGCTCATACAACTTTTCACACCGAGCATTAAGAAACTTGAAAGAAATAAATTCCATATATTATTAAAGAACAACCAGCATAGAAAATGGCGTGGCTTTCCTATTATCAACTTCAAAAAATGGCATTTGCAATAAAACACTTAGAAAAGCCTTGAACAGAAAAGTTGCACTTTGTAAGTTGCAGTTACTTTTCTGAAGGAGAGGTGTGAAAAGTAATTTTCTTGTCTGTTTTAATTTATTATTAATGCCGTGACACCCTGTTGAAATGTTACTCGTAGAACTAGTCAGTAATGCACTGCAGGTCGTTCATTTGTCAACGATTTCTGAATTCTTATCTGAATCTGAATCTTAAAGTTCAGTCAAGGGCATAAATATAATGTATTCTTTATGCCATATTAACAATAAGGTCCATCCTAATCTTTTACATGCAAAAACTTTTACTTTAAACGCAAAAGCGCTGCCTCAGAATTTTGGTAAATATAGGGATGATGGAAAGCTTCAAAATACATTTTATTGAACAAGACATTCTCACCCTACCTTCAATATATATCATGGAGGTTGGCGCGGTTATACGCGAGACCTCATGATAAACTGAAAAGACCTGTGTCAAAATTACAAATGGTGCACTCTGGCCCACTTAAGATGTGTGTGAAAATTTTCAATAAACTGCCAGAATCCATTGCTCGAATTTAATTTCCAAAAATTCAAACAGGACTTGAGGGCCCTCCTGGTTTGGAAATGTTACTACACCACACAAGACTTATTATCTGAAACCTAAAAACCTCTTATATGTATTCTAATTATTGTATATGTGGTAAATTTTGTTATCCTGTAATTCTACGAGTACCTCAATAATTTTATATAAATTAATGTATCAATAGAAATGATTATCGCTGCCTGTATTATTTTAGAAAGTTATTTTTTATGTTAATTCGACATAATATATACTATTCATATTAAATTTGATAATTTTAGTCTTAACCTATTATACCTAATAATTTAATTGTACTGTATATCTATAAGATTGCTGTGCCCTTGCAGGGTTCATGTTTCTGGTCTTATAAAATAATGTAAAATCTTATGTACAACATGAAACACAATAAATAAATGAATTATGAATTAACTAATGTTATAAATGCGAAAGTGTGTGTGTTTGCATGTTTGTGTGTTTGTATGTTTGTCCGTCTTTCACGTCGAAACGGAGCGACGGATCGACGTGATTTTTGACATAAGGATAATTTATGGGCCAGAGAGTGACATAGGCTACTTTTTATCCCGGAAAAATGCACAGTTCCCGAGGGAACAGCGCGCGATAACCGAATTCCACGCGGGCGAAGCCGCGGGCAAAAGCTTATATACATATATATGACGCTATGGCTATATAGATATTTATGCCCTCGACTGTACTTGTTATATGTGTGTAGATAAAGTAATATATACAACTGTACATAATAAGGCCTTAAAACACTCATGTAATCCTTTTACCATACTCGTATTTCAAGGAACCTTATTAGTCTTATTACTTATGTATAACAGTTACATAAACATAAAGTACTATTCTATATTAACATTTTTTTTACAGTGCTTGAAACTTGTTGCTTTAGCCTTGAGCTAAGCACTGGATGCATACTAATAGGGCTTTATAGTATATTGTCACAGGGGTTAAGTACTATATTACAGGCTTTAGTACTGGATATCACCCAATTACCACCCTTTTTGTTCGGATTACTGGAATATTGGAATAGTAAGTTTGACTAAACGCTCTCACCTTATTTAGTGTAATACTAGTCGTAAGGATCTAGATTAATTCTAATTACTTATATTACGTAAGGGCTCCCACACAAAACTGCATCGCAAGGAACTAACGATGCGAATTGTTGCGATACGATTTCGTCCGGCAAAGCGTTAGCGCAGGAATATATGATAACGCAGGAATTCGCAGGAATGCGCGATGCGAATCAGATCGGAAGATTTTGCGATGCGTCCTGCGAGCTCGCAGATTTTTTCAATGCGATGCGAATTCGCTGTTTTGTGTGGGAGCACTAAAAGTTCAAATCGTAATTGGGTCAATCAACTTTTTAGCCTCATGAGTTTGTGTTGTAGTAGCTGCGTCTTACTACACACCATTAGCGTTAAGCGCTGTCATCTGAACATGGCCTTACTGTTGCACGTTAGATCTTATTTCATAGGTTACATTGTAAGAGGGACTAGATCAGTTCGCCAATTTTGTTTGTTCCGCGTAGCAAAATTCTCTCATTTTTCCCCATCATTTGTTTTCTCTTTTTCCCATTCTTAATTTACACCAGACGAATTTACTCCTTACATGATTTTTCAATTTGCATATTTTACCACTTTATTTATTTATCAATAGTTTTATTTTCTTGACGGGATTTAACCATTCGCATAATTATTTTTCACACAAACGGAGAGGTAGGTTAGGTTAGTTATCTATCTTCAGATGCCCGAAGGGCAAACTGCACAAAAATAGAACAGGGTTTTGCTAACAAAGCGAACGGTTTTTCTAACAAAGTACCTATATCACTGATGTCTCGCGAGTTATGGGACAAAATAACAACATTAAGAAATTGATTGACCCAGTTGTAACTGAGTGTCTAAGTATTAATAGTAAAACAGAAAAAAAATGTGTTTCTACTTTGAGCGAGTGCCTACCAATGCAAGATGCGCCCTATAAAAGAATGGCTATCCAATCATTTGGCAAAAAACGTTTGAACAAAATATTCATTTACCAAACAACGTTTCGCAAATTAATCGTTTTATAAAACCACATTTCACAAATTAATCAAATCATTTCACAAACTCCTTATTTGAGAAACTATCATACTTACAAAGAAATCATTACTTGGCAAACTGTTCATTTATTATTTTCCTCATTTGGCAAAACCACGTTTACCAAATCAACATTTGGCAAAAAATGTTTAAACACTTTATTAAGAATA
>NC_133495.1:460351-490486 GCF_025370935.1 Choristoneura fumiferana | reverse complement strand
ATTTGACTTGATGTTTTTTTATTTTTATTTTATGGAAAAAGCCACAAGCCATGCAGCTTTAATCTGATTTTAGCACTACTAATTTATTAATCCGTTAATTGCAAATTTCCGTACTTTTGTAATACGTTAATGTTATGTGATTTTTCTTTTTAATTTCTGTCGGAAACCCAAAGAATTGGCAATACATTTGTCGTTGCACTTCAGTCTTTTTTGACTGACGGACTTTGTACCCTATGCCAGCAAAAATATTAAAAAAATTAAACGAGCTTCCAAAAATGGTTTATGTGATTTGGATCAGACAATCAAACGAAATCTGGCAACGTCGCTAGCATATCGAATTGTCAGCGTAGTTGACAACGTGAGGCTGACACACACTACTCCGAGCCGTTTGCGTACATAACTGTTCGCCGTCTACTCACATATTGACAATACTAATAATCATCTAGAAAGCTTAATCAAAGCTTTTTTAGGTAAATAAAAAATGCCTCAAATAAGAACAAAATAAAAGTCAACAGATGTGATTTAATTCAAATTATTCTTCAAGCGCTACATGATTTTGTTAATACAGTTAGTAAAAAATCGTTCCACCTTAAGGTTTTGTATTCTTCTAAATACTGCAGCTATTATGAGATAAACTTTGTGAAGAAAGAATCAACGTTAACGTTTATCATAAGTGCAAAAGTAGGATATTTTTTATTTATTAATTCATGTCTAACGGCTTTTACGTATAAGTGATGATTTCATATTACTTATTTAGAAAAAAAAATACACGAATAAAACATTTACTGCAGTAACCGGTTTGATTTACTTAAAATTTATTATTATTTACTTGTTAGTGGGAGGATGAGTTCAAGCAGTGGCGTAGCTACCGGAGGACTAGACTGGGCAGTGTCCAAACTCAGGGGGCTCGGACCCCTAAATTGAACTAGTAAAAATTTCTCCCACGTTCGGAATACGGAACAAATGATTTGAAATAGTTTAGTTTATTGTTTACCCCAGGGCTTTTGGTCACAACCTAGCTACGCCAGAATTCAAGAAAGGTAAAGGGGTCATCCATAAAGTATGTCACACATTAATTATTTCATAGCAATACGTGTGACAAGGGGAGGGTTCTAAAAGGACCAAAAACTAGTGTGACGTACTTTATGGATCTAAGAGCTCAAATTTTAAGAAAACAAAGCAGTTTCAAATAAGTACTTCATACGTTTTTATAAGTTAAATTTTGGAGCTCTCGTAGATTAGAAATAAAATACATTTTTAAGTAATCACGTTTATTGTAGTAGTTGAAAATTTTAACGTCCATTTCTTACGTTACCGATTTTGTCACTAAGGGCGTTATCACACTTGTGACTTGCGGGCGAGTTGAAAGAGGCGAGCGCGTAACGATTTCGTCGCGAGCGCACTACGAATTCGCTGCGTACTCGCGGTAAAATCAGCATGGCGTCTCAGCTATAGACGCGGCGAACTCGCTGCGAAATCGTTACGCGCTCGTAGCGAACTTGCCTTTCATTCAACTCGCCCGCAAATCGCAAGTGTAACAAGGCCCTAACTTGGTTCAATGCTTGAAAAAACATTCTTAGCGTTGTCATCATCATCATTCCAGCCTATGTCCCACTGCTAGGAGCAGGCCGCCTCCCAGAATGAGAGGGCCATGCCATATTTTAAAGTTAATTCTAGGTCAGAAATAGTCTCCTACACTCCATCACTGCCAACGATCAATATACATACATACAAAGCAGATTATTCCTTTGTTGTAAACCCTGTAAAACCTCGTAACGCCCGGGTTTAGAAAATGGGACAAAAGTGTGATCAATTGATCATAATGAAGCAAAGTAGTTGGTTTTAGTTAAACAACTTTATTGTATCAAATGTTTGTATTAATTTATAATATATCTTTAATAGCAAACATATTTGTAGTGGGCGTTACGAGGTTAAAAATGGCGAGCGCCGTAGGCTGTAAAAAATAATTATTACCTCAATTTTCAGGTCAATATAACTTGAAGATTTAATTTTATGCTAGATTTTCAATAATCATGCTCGTTGTTTTAGGTTTCTATTATGTATTTTTTGTTCAATTGCGAGGCATGTAACCTTTATAATACCGATATATACTTACATATTTTTTTATTGCAACACTTTTTAGAAGTTTTTAATTTGTCAAACTATTGCAAATAACTTGATTTGTTGCATTACTTTTTTAGAGATAGAAAATTTTCAACTTTTTCATCAAGTACATTTGAGAAAATTTTCGTGTTTATTAATTTGCATTGACTTAAATTTATTTCAAAAGTTTGATCCACAGCGACAATTTGAACAGAATGTTCGAATCAATTATTTTTAAATTTGAATCTGTAGACTAGAACGTTTATATATGACGGACATTATTTTGTTTGTCTGAGCTACAATTAGTTATCGATTGGAAAAAATAACCATTTTGTCGCGGTGAACCTGACTTCTTCATCTGCGTCGAATCAGTCTTATTAAGACTTTCGATATCTTTATTCTCAGTTGCCTTTTTACCTTTTTCAGAAATTGAATTCTTGCTTTCTTCAGAAAATAGGAAATCCAGCAAATTCCTGTTCCATTATATTGGTGAAAGGTCTTGGTTTTAGCTTATCTTAGCAAATACCATTATTCTGGTTTTTGGTTGTACGACGAATGTGCGCCGTAACAAAAATGCTTTTTTTACTTGAAATTTTTATTTCAGATGAGGTAGAGGTAGATAGAGCAAATGTTATGTTTCCGTTGCATTGAACATTGACATTAATTTGTCATTTTAGAACTAATTTAGATTGCTTCGGATAATTTCTCACTAAATAAGTATTGTGAACCAATTAAAAATCTTTGTATTTATGTTTTTAATGTTATTTATTTACTCATAGTCACACAAGAATTGTTGTATTACACATTTATTTAAATCTATCAATTGGTTCAACATGTTTTAATAATCCTACTTCACAGGTGAATCTCTTTTTATTTATTGCATGATACATTTCATTTTGCAGTCCAAACTAACCATAAAGTTCAAGTTTAGTATATCTACGAGTGTTTTTGAGTTGACAGGCTACATCAAAACATGTTGAAATTATCAGTTTCTAAGCTTATTTTAAGAAACAATGACTTACTTATTACATATAAGTGATCCATATTTATAAATTTTTGTTCAGAAAGGCTACACGAAACATTTATATTTTAAAACTTTTATTAACCTATTTAGTGAAAATTATGGGCAACGGCTTTTAGTTACGGTAGCGGCATGCGTGGTAGTTCTTGTGCGCCATTCTCATATATTTTAATTTTAGAACAACATAAAATATTTTCATTTTCTTGAGAACATAATAAAAGTATTTTCCAGAATCTTCTGAACATTATTTAGGAAGTTTAAATAGTTTATCTCTGTCAGTTAGTCTTTTGCTGTTGCAATATTATATCGAACATAATTCTGTAAAAAAGAAATGTTTAGAGTTTGGTCTGTAAATAATTAAAGTTAAATATATGCATTACATAACGCTAATAAGAACTAATATTATTATGTACTTGTAATTTGAAGGTTACACACGGTTTTGAATGTTCCAATGTTTTACCATTGTTTTGTCTTGATTTTTTGCTTGTCATATTTTATTTGTGTTCAGGTGATATTTTAGATCCAGTTTTGCATACTCACCAATTACTGTGGACGCTTTTTAGAAGCTGGCCTGAAAATTATGTAAACAGCTTTATTAAGTTGTTAAATATAAAAGAGACTAGCCATCAAAACAAAATGTTAAGAAGCAATACCAGGGTGTCCACTACAAATCCTAAAAAAAAACCCTGACTTTCTGACCACTTTTCTAAATTTCCCTAACCAATCATGTACATTTCAAAGCAGATGATATATTATGGTTTTTTTTTACTGCCCGAGATACTAAGCTAGACCCGATGATGGAAATTCACAGCACACCGAATGTGCTCACTTTTTCGGTGACTGATTTTATGATGCCACTCTTTAATACGTCGCCCAGAACTGGAACGACTGGTGCCAAAATATCTAGCGAAGTTTTGGGAAATCACAAGATTTTTCTCTGACTTTTTGGGTTTCTAGCAAATCCTTGATTTTCCCTGACTTTCCAGAAAGTGAACACCCTGAATACATATAAATACGTGCTGATTAATAAGGCGTTTTTTAAATTTACAAGCAAAATAAAAAGAAATGTGTGGCAAGTGCGGGCAACATTTCCGAATATCACTTAATCATTAAAGAGCAGCTGAAATTAATTTTCAGGAAAACAAGACCGAATTAGGCTAGTAAGCTAAGAGTAAAATTAATTTATTTTTATTACCTACTGCAAACATTTTAAATTTTTGATTTTTACTAATTTTGAAGTGTGCATTCTAATGACTATAATAATGACCTGAATGGAATCTTCAGAACTACGTACATATAGGAGTTTGTTTGGCTAAAATGATTGTATGGTATTTCCGTGTAAAAATAAACTTGTCACTACTTTGAATTTTCGTGAACCAAAGTACCCAAATGGGGTTTAATATTGTGATAAGGAACATCGTAGTGTTGTTACCGCACCGCCGCACTAGGAACACTACCAACATGATTACTTGGGCGGGCGCGCGTAGGGCGTGGTGCGCGCGTAGTGGCGCTGCTGCTGCTGCTGCGGGCGGCGCGTGCCCACGTCCCGCGACGACTTGAACTCGCGCTGGTCCTCCTTGTAGCCGTAGCCATCATCTTCGTAGTAGCGGTCGTGCTGCTGCTGCCCGCGATCGTAGTAGAAGTCGTCGGGCGCCGGACGCGGAGGCCCGCGAACCTATATGAAAGTATAATGTAAGAAATAAAACTGAATCAACACGCTTTGATGCCTAACTGCTCCACTATCAGACCATCAGATGACCCTTGTTCAAAATACACACTGAGACTATTCTACTGAGTCCAAACATGGATAGGTCACATTGTTCTGTCTTGGGACTTCTAAGTGTCTACTTTCCGACTTCATCATCATCAGATCAGCTCGATGGTACCATATTATTGTATTGTAATTGGTTCTATATAAAATTGCCAAGTTTCATATCAATATAACAATGTTCTAAAATACCATTAGTGCAAATAATATATATATATATATATATATATATATATATATATATATATATATATATATATATATATATATGTGTATGTTACAAGTGGAGCTAATATAAGCGTCTTAAAAAATAATTCAATACACGCTTTGTTGCATTTGTTTTAATTGCAAAAAGTAGCATACTAACTACATACCTACCACCTATGTATAACTACGTACCTAGAAATGACTGAAATTGGACTTACTAGATTTGAAAATACAAAGAACCCCCCTGTTTCACCATCTATTGATTAAATTTATTTGACGGCTAAATGTGATGCCGTCTCTATTTGTTTCGTTTGAATAGGAGACGGCATTACATTTATCCATCAGTTAAAATTAATGAATGGGTGGTGAAACAGCCCCTGTATCTTGTAATTGTGTTTTGGCGCTTATGCTCGCTCTTTATCACACTTCGAGAAGTTGATCAAACTCTGGGTAGGAAGAGATAGTAGTCAGTAATTTTGATTTGCTTCATAATGCAGCGTTAAGAAAATTGTCTGACATGATATCTGCTTCTAAAATTTTTGGTTTAAAAGCCAAGATAAATAAAGCTGGTGTGTCAACAAACCGGTGGTTCAGGGGCACCGTAGGGATCATCGTATCCGTAGGAGGACTCCATGGCGGAGCGCGCGCGGTCCAGTATGCTGATGACTTTGGTCTTGTTGGGCATGGCGCGCGCGTGCGGCGGGGGCGGGGGCATGGCGTGCGGCGGGCGTGGCGCGTGCGGGGGCCGCGGCATGCGCGGCGGCCCGCCCACGTGCGGACCTGAATCACGAACATTACTAACAACCGGCCCCTGGTACGAGAACGAACGTTTCGTGACCGTGCATGCACTGTATAGGACGTCGGATTGCCTCCGGCCGGGGCTCGCGAGGAGCGGCGGCCTCGCCGGACCCGCATCTGGTGACAACCCGCACTGTTTTAGACCGTATCTACCCTGGGAGTCCATCCGACGCCCGTCTCTTTCCATATGGCTTAGTTTCTATCGTCATAAGTCTTCACTTTGAAAAGATATAGTGCTACAAATGTAATTTTATAAATAATTTCCACAATTGATATTTTCATTCAAAAAATTGGACTTTGAGTTATTATTAAGATTTGCACTTTATGAAGAATGTGAGGACTTATGATTTTAAGAGAAGTGCGTCAGTGACTGCCAGTGCTGCTGCAGTGACTTTTAAGGGGCAGAACGCGCAGCGTATGAAACAAGTATCCAGAAGCAAACTTCTACTAGATTATACTTAAAGTAAGACAATATATCAATCAGTTAGGTAGATGTGTCACACTATCAGTGTTACAGAATGTATGTTGTGGGATGTGGAAAACAGTACTTCAGAGCAGAATGCATGAAACACAAAATGTACAGCTACATGCAAAACATAATCAATGGCAAAATGTACAGTATGCGTATTGTACATTTTGCCATTGATTATGTTTTGCATGTAGCTGTACATTTTGTGTTTCATTTTGCATGTAGCTGTACAGTTTGTTTTACTTTGAATTAATAAACTAAGGAAGCAATTTATATACAAAATATGGTGCAAATACCCTGCTTCACACAACCCTTTGATTCATTATGTTGTTTGATCTGAATGCAAAATACTAGTGTTTCAAACACTACTATGGTCTATTTGTGAAACCTAGATACTAAAATGAGTCTGAAATGTCAAATGTAAAAATAATGTAGCCAGCATAAAACAAACAGTACTGCTCATGATTTCGGTTTCCGATATAATTATAAAAAATCGATAAAACATATATTTTATGATAACAAAAATAACATTAAAGCAATCAATATTCTACTTCTCTTTTGAAAACGTAAATGCACAAAAGTGCAAAAACGTAAAAACAATAAAGTGATCAAATCAATAAAAAATACAATGTCCATCACTTAGTGCCAACGTAAAAAATCATAACAAAGAGGGGCTACCACAAAACTGGAAAAACGAAGTTCGTTTCGCACCGTCCCTTTCACTGGCATATTAAATGAGATAAGCATCAGTGGGGCGTCAACATACAAGTTATATTGATGAAATGAGTCGCACTAAGCAAAAACTAGTGTGCTTGCTAATTCAATTTATTCAAATGCTGTGCTAATTGAAGCTTGTCGCTTTATAAATGTGACAGAAAATTGAATGGTTGAAACACTGGTAAAACTACCCATTTGGGGCAATCAATAAAGTATGTGACACCAATTTTGACCAGTTATAACCCCACCCCCCTCCTCCCTCCTTGTCACTCCTATTGCTATAAAAATGGACATTATATTGTACCTGTGTCACAAAGCACCTAACCCCCCTAATTGTGTGACATTTATGGATCACCCCTTTACAAAACAGCATGCCTATTTCAATCTGCAAATCAGTTATCTAAGGATATAAAACAAACCTCGTTCATTCATATCCCTCATTGGCCCCTGGCGCATGACATCTCCAACATCCGGCAGCAGGTATTTCTTGACTTCAGCAAGTGCATAAGCGATCCTAGCATGAGCCTCAGCAGGAGGTGCCAGTGCAGAGATCTCCACATGCAACTCATCAGTCAGGTGCGCATACTTAGGGTCTAATGAGTTTCTTAGTTCTTCTTCTTTTTGCCTGAAATGGAGAGATGTTTTAGACAGTGTTGAGACTAATAATGAGCAGACTTGAACCTGACCAAGCTTGAGGTCTCAGGTTTGATCCCCGGCCGGGGCAGATATTTGTATGAATAATACAAATGTTTGTTCTCGGGTCTTGGATGTTTAATATGTATTTATCTATATAAGTATGTCTATCCAATGCCTAGTACCCATAGTACAAGCTTTGCTTAGTTTGGGACTAGGTCAAAATTGGTGTCAAGTGTCCCATAATATTTATTTATTTAATTTATTTAGTAGTAAAGTCTGTTTGCAGAGTTTATTAAATTTGGGGTTCTTATAAGGAGTTCATTATAAAAGAGGCCTGCTAATTATTTTTACAGATGATAAACCAGATTAAAGTGAAAACAACATTTTTGTTTATACTCTATTATTACTATTGAATAGCCTGTTGTGTTCCATAGCTCTATCATGTCTTTTATCTTAATCTTATGTGAAAAAAAAGTTTGTTTTTAAGTTCACACAAACAATTAAAACCTAAAACGCACTTTTACAATCCCTTGAAACTTAAAATTCAGACTTTTAGATAAGACAGTTATCCTCCTCACGCTCAAGTCAAATTTTTCGATTTATGAACATCAAACGTTATGTCATTTATGATAGTTTGATGTTTAAATTACAATAAGTACTTTATAAAGGACTGGGCGTTAGGTTATTAAAACAAGATGTTTCCATATAAATTGCCAGGGCATCAAAACCTATATGGGATACCTCCTGTTGTCCTAGAGTGTTGAATTTGGTATAACAGAAGCGCTTACAACACTGCAGATTTTGCTTAGGAGTAGGGCTCTGCCAATATTGAATTTTCTTAGATGGCTAAAAATTTCTATAGAACCCTCAGGCATGACGATTTTTATATTATTAGTCTTACTCTGTGATTGCAATATTACCTGTCCCTCATGGACCCACGTCCCAGCACTGCCATCTTGCACATGGTTTCCTCTTGCAGCTGCTTCATGGTGTTTCCCTTGGGTCCCAGCAGTTTGCCCACAAAGTTAAACTGAGGAACAGAACTTAAGTTAAGTACTTTACTGGTGGTGGAAATAATATAGAAAAATCTGATAATGTTGCACAATAAAAATTATATAGCTCATACTGTTCTTTTAAAAGAATACAAACCTTAGGGTGTTCTTTGAGTGGTACCAGCACCTTAACGGTGACTTTGACTGGCTTCTCATGGTACACATCAACATATTTGAAATCTCGTGGCGGTATCCGACCCGAGGCTTGCACCTTGGTAACCTCTGAGAACAAACAATAGATAAGAAATTACAAAACATAGGATTGAAGGATATGATATGGCTCGTCATCACATAGGATAGTGGAATAGTGAATTAGCATGTTAAAAACTCATACTAAGACAAAAAAAAATTAAATTAATGCTGACAGGAGAACACCAGTGTGTATGAAATATTTACCTTGATCAATGAGCTTAGTGGCATAAGGGAACTTGGCAGTATTGAGCTTAATTTTTTCACTCAACAGTTCCCTCATGTATTCACCGGCTTTGTCATTTATTTTTGCTCCATCGTCGCCATCTTGGTCGTGACGATCGGCGTCTCCACCTTGCATGTCTTGGTTGGAATTACGTTTGAAATCACTGCTATTATATCCGTTTTTGCTGTCAAACTTTTCGGTCATTATAATATAACACCAATTAAAATGAAAATCAATCAATTAAGTATACAATTTCATTCACGACGATTCTATAATAATCGTATGTCAATCAAAAAGATGCGTCTCTCGGTCTCTCGCGTTCCGGTCGCGCGCGCGTCGTATTAAATTAGTGTTGCCATTTACCAATTTTGCCATGCCAAATCCCATCCCACCCAACCCAACCAAGCAAAGAAAAAGCAAGACTGCTCAAATACGTGGTTTTTTTCTACTAATCTATTTTTGCCACCATCAAATAATCTTATTTCACCCAATTTTACGTTTAAAAGAATTGAATTTTGTTCTAATAAGTATAAGATGTGAGACGACTTTATTTAAATTCAATATAAACAGAAATGTAACAAATGTTTTCTATTACCTATTATTTGCGTTAGGCATCGAAATCGGAACGCACCAATTAATATTTTCTTCCATAGTGTAGTGTAGAGTTGCCAGCTGCGTCCATGGACGTACCCGTGGGACGGAGTGACACTCTTTCCCGGGCCGGATAATACCGGGATGGAAATACCGACCTTCTTTTTCGTGTACACGCCCATAGAAGCTACTGCCAGTTTCTATGGGCGTTAACACTAAAAACAGGGCCGGTATTTCCATGTCGGTGTTATCCGGGCCGGGAAAGTGTCACCCCGTGGGACGTACTACCGTACTACCCAAACGGGACCAAGTACTCTGAAAATTCGTATTTACGAAAATGAACCATATTAGAACGAGAGAAAGTATTTTTTCCACAGCGCCATGCGCCACATATAGGCTAATCCACGATTATGAGGGATAGTTACAACCGATGCCATTTGTCTCGTTCTTTCATCTTGCCAGTCAATAAAATACCATTATTTTAAATCTAACGACTATGTTACGATAAGAAATTCTAATTACGAATTTCGACCAAAAATAGTTAAAACCGAATCTTGATTCGGTATTCTAATCTTCAATCCCAAAATATCAATTCACTAGATCGATTCAGTACTCTGAATCGATTTTAAAAATCAATATTTTTTCGTCGAAGAAATCGATATTAAAATAATAACGTTAGCTTTCAATATGAGTTTATTTAGAAGAGTGACGTACACATGGATGACAAGCAATCAATGCAGAAGAAGAATAAAATACAAAGTAAAACCTTCTTCTTAACATTCCCTCCCATCTTCATAGGACGCCTACATGCCCAGTGGTTCCATCAATACAAGCAGTCTAGGCTTATAGAGCGGCTTAGTCATCATGTCCGCGACGTTTTGCTCTGAGGACACTTTCTTTGCTATTAAATTATTTGTGTCTTGCATCAAACATTCTCGCAGGAAGAAGTGCCTCCTCTGAACATGCATGTGTTTAGTCTGGTGGTGCCTTCTATAGGGTTCTTGCTGAGTTTCAACGCAGACTCACTATCAATCAGCAATTCTACGGTTTGAACATTCATAGCCACGTCCTCTATGATATGTTTTAGCCACAGTAGTTCGCGTGTGGCTTCACTTGCAGCAACAATCTCCGCTTCGCTTGATGAAAGTGCTACTGTTCTTTGCGCAGGCTCCGCCAGGAGATAGCTCCACTCGAAAACAGGCAAACCATCCCTGATGTTGAGCGGCCTGTGGTTGGATCACCTCCAAGATCGGCATCTGTGTACATAGTAATAGGCTTATTGTTACCTTTGTATGTGATGCCGTACTCCTTTGTGCCTTGGATGTATCTCAATATTCTTTGACCCGTATAATATCTCCATCAGTTGGATTTTTGTAGGGTTCTCGATACTACTCCAACTGCGTAAGCAATATCCGGTCTTGTGCCCACCATAAGATATGACAAAGCGCCTACTGCTTCACGATATGGGAACTTTTCTTTGTTCTCAGACGTCGTGACTTTTTGCATATTTTTTACAATCGGGGTTGGCACGGGCTTGCAGTTCGTCATGCTAAAACGTTGTAGAATTTTATCTGCATATGCCTTCTGGTCAATTTTAATAGAACCATCGTCATGTGTCTTGATTTCAACACCTAGAAAATATGACGCCGGCTTAGTGGTAATCTTAAATCTCTTTCCGAGTTCATCATATAGATCTTCCACTCCTTCTCATCAGATGCAGCCACTAATCCATCATCAACGTACAGAGCTATTATGACTTTTCTCCCCCGCCTTCTGTTCTGGTGAACAAGCATGGATCTGCAGAACTTTGCTTAAAGCCAATTTTCATAATATGCTCGGTAATGCAAGCATTCCAGCATCTCGGCGCTTGTTTTAATCCGTACAAGCTTTTCTTTAGTTTTGCACACCATTTTCGAGTCAATATTAGTCAGCCCTTCTGGCGGCTTCATATATATCTCCTCGTTTAAGATGCCATATAGAAATGCAGTCGACACATCAAATTGTCCTAACTTCATCTTCTCCTTTGCAGCTACACTCAATAGTGCTCTAATAGTGCTTGTCTTAGCAACTGGACTGAAGGTTTCGTAATAGTCGAGTCCTTGCTTTTGAGTAAATCCTTTAATGACTAGTCGGGCTTTGTATCTTTCGATAGCACCGTCGGGTTTGGTTTTACCTTATAGATCCATTTACATGGTATGGCTTTCCTATTCTGAGGTAATGGTACCATTTCCCACGTGTCATTCTCTTTAAGGGAATTTAGTTCTTGACCCATAGCTTCAACCCATCTTTCTTTGTCAGGATGAAGCATTGCTTCTTTAAATGTCTTAGGCTCCACCTTTGCTTGCTCCATACTGTCAACAACATTCATCACGTAATCATTGAACTTCGAGGGAAGTTTGATGGTGTTTCTCTGTCTCAGAGTTCTTATGCCTTCCGCTTCTACTTCTTGAGCAGATAGATAACCATCACTTTCTAACTCGCTATCAACTTCTCTTTGTGAGTCAATTGATTTGTTGAAAATATTTTCGTGATCAGAGCTATCTTCATTTTCATTGCCTTCACCTGTTTCTTCATCTGATAGGTCTTTTGTGGATGTCGACGGTACTGGGTCTTCTAATAAGGGCTGTAAGAAAAATTCATTAGTAGGTGCTAGTGTCTTCTCTTGAAAAGAAACGTCTCTTGACCTTATTAATGTGTTATTTTCTTTACACCAAATTCGGTATCCATCGTCGTTATCGTAACCAATCAAAATCCCTTTCACTGCTTTCTTGTCCATTTTCTTTCGGTTACATTTTGGAATGTGGGAGTAACAGGTGCTTCCGATGATTCGTAAGTGCTTGATATTGGGTTTTTTACTAAACCAAAGCTCGAATGGCGACTTCTCTTGCTGTGTTGGACCAGTACGTTTAATATGTAAGCAGCTGTATTAACAAGCTCAGCCCACAAGCCTTGTGGCAGCGTGTCTTCTTGTCCATACATCATGGTTCTGGCACACTCTACCAGCGTTCTGTTTTCGCGCTCACAACAACCATTCTGTTCCGGCGTGTAAGGCATTGTGAGTCTTTGCCTTATTCCGTACTTCTTCAATATCACTCTCACTTTTTCATTATCAAACTCGCCTCCATTGTCACTTAGAATCTCTTTTACAATATGTCCAGTCGTTTTAGTTTCTGCCAACATTTGCTCAAGTTTCTCGTGTACTTCTCCCTTTTCCTTCATAAAATAGACTTGGCGAAATTTAGTGAAGTCGTCTTTAAACAGTACGAAGTATCTGTACTTTAAAAATGAAAATCTGAATGGCCCACATACGTCGGTATGTATTAGCTCTCCTGGACAAGTTGCGCGCTCCCTTGTACCAAATTTGAGTCGATGGGCTTTTCCAAACACGCACCCTTCGCATAACTCGGAATCTAATTTTAGCTTTATGCCCAGCTCCTTCTCTATTACCTTCTTAACATGAATTTTGTTCTGGTGTCCCAAACGTTCGTGATATAATTGCATCATGTTGGAGTCATCTATTAACACATTGGTTTCATTGGGCCGTTTAACGTTCTTCGCTACTAACTTGTACAAGCCTCCATGCGGATCCCTTTTTCCAATTAGTAGATCTCGACCTCCTTCAAATTTAATTACGCACTCTTCTGTTCGAGACTCAAACACGGTGTTCGGTAGTCTATCTTGAGCTGACAGAACTGAATATAGATTTTTCTTAATGGAAGGTACGAACCATACGTCATTTAGAGTTATCAGCTCCTTTGTTCCTCGTACATCAGCCTCAATCTCAAGGCTTCCCTTACCAATCGCATGGACTGCTGAGCCGTTGGCAGTTGTCACAGTATGAGCACCAGTGAAGTACTCGAAGGTCTTAAACAGGTCGCTTCTATTGGTCACATGGCTAGTTGCACCATTATCCACGTACCAGTTATCGCTATCCTTGTCTGCTGTGCTACTGTCAAGCGCCATCAAGTTCATGTTAACGTTGGACGTACTTTGACTTGAAGTAGTTTTCGGTTTTGGTGGTCTCCCATCTGCTTTCCATTTGGAGCAAGTTTTGACTCTATGTCCAAGCTGTCCACAGTAGTTACATTTCATCTTGCAATCTCTGTCCTTTCTTTTCTCTTTCGACCTCATGACTTGCAGTGCTTCAATCTTCATGTCACTTTCATTAACATTTTTTCAAAGCTCTCTCATGAGTACATAACTGAGTCGTGAGATTTTCAATATTTCTTTCCTTCTGGTTCATCAAAAGCCAGCTAGATTTGAAACTGAAATACTGCTCAGGAAGTGTATCAAGTATTTTACATATTAATAAAATCTCTGGTAGATCATTTCCTTCTATTTCGGTGTTTAAATCGTACCATAGGTTTTTGAGAGCCGAAATATGAGTGGCCATATCATGCTCCTCGCTTTTTTGGTAGCGGAAGAACCTCATACAGAGATCGTAGCTCCTGTCTTCTTTTGCTCCATCGTAAAGCCTGTGAAGCTCTATCCACATCTCACTTGAAGTTTCGCATCGCATCACTTTTTGCAATGTCTCCTCTGTCATGTTTGTCGTTAGAATTAACAAGGCTTGACTGTCAAATTTTTGAAATTTTTCTATGTCGGATTCATATTTAGCTAACTCGTCGGCTTTTGCCGACTTGCCGGGAATACTTGGCCGTAATTTTCCTTCAATCGCTTCTAGCGTACCTGGAGTACCTTTCAATAATAGTCTTATTTTGTACCTCCATGTCTGCCAGTTAGCAGGACCGTCGAGCCGACCGATCTCGAACTTCACGCCTTGCATGATCGAGAGCTCTATTTTTCCTTACTATTGCGATGAATTTGGAATATTATTTAACGCTCTGCTACCATATTAAAATAATAACGTTAGCTTTCAATATGAGTTTATTTAGAAGAGTGACGTACACATGGATGACAAGCAATCAATGCAGAAGAAGAATAAAATACAAAGTAAAACCTTCTTCTTAACAATCGATTCTTCGAATAATCGATCTCAGATCGCCATCCTTATTATCTATTCTGTGGCCGGGTGCGAGCATGGCGAGAAGAGGAGCGTACAGAGTCTTCCATCATTATCACTATCAGCCAGAATATCATTAGGCATTAAACATACTTAGTAGGAAACTGCCTAGAATCCGATTAATTGACCCTCTTTTAGGCCGGCAACGCATCCGCAGTCCTAATAAAGCTGTAGGTGTCCGGCGGTGATCACTTACCATCAGTACCACTACCTGAGTTTACAGTGACCGTACTCGATAGCGACGGCGTAAATTATTTGTATGGAGAATTGTACAGCGCCTCTTCGCTATCGAGTACGGTCACTGTAAATTCATGGAGTGGTACACTCTGGTACAGGTCTGAATTAACGGTCAAATTCTAACACACGTTTCTCGGTATTTCAAACACAAATGGACTAAAAATACCTACAATGTATAGGTACATTTATTAGCGGTATTTATTATGTTTTTACTCGTTATTATAGACGTTACACAATTTTAAATAAAGAAAGAAAGAAAGAAAAAAAGGAAAAACTTTATTCGGCAAAATACTTTCATTGTTTACCCTAATTTTTAACCGACTTCAAAAAAGGAGGGTTCTATGTTCCGATGTTTGTATTTTTTTATGTGTGTTCAGCGATTACTCAGTCAATTGTGGACCGATTTTCAAAATTATTATTTTAATAGAAAGGGTATTCTTCTGAGGTGGTTCCATTGTCAAGTCGAGATCTGATGATGGGATCCTAGGGAAATCGAGGGCAAACCTCAAATTTTATAGGCACACCTAAGTATTGCGATTTTGGCTTTTTTAGCATTAAGATGAGCATTTACATTCAGAAAGTAACCATTTACAGTTTGGTAACCTGGACCTGATGAAGAAGACCGTGATGACCAATGGAAATCATCAAAGCTAAGTAATGCTCGTTCGTCTATACTACTAACGATCATGATTAATATACCTAGATAAGCGACTAAGAAGAAGCTTTAAGTTAATGATTCTTTCGAACTGATATGATGCTGAAGCCAGAAGGTAGGCAACGGAACTATGTTATAAAACAAATCAACTAAGTCGTGTTTGGGCTTAATAGAATCGTTGTGAGATGTACTTTGGCTACAAATCACTAAAAAGTGAGAAAAAATTTAACAAAAGAGTAAAACCGACTCAAAAAAAAAAAAAAATGGGACCAACTAGTGTGGGAGTGGGACAATAGTCGTCTACCTCTTTTACATACTATGGGTTTCATTCAATCCCTCCTGGTGGGTCGTGCTGAGTCACCGACTTCGAGCTAGTAGGTACGTACCTACGTAATGTTGCCGGATCCCCTCGTTGAAGCCTGCCGGGTCGCGTTGCATCGAGTCTCTGTGTAAAATGAATTAAGTGCTTCTATTCATCGTAATACCAAATATCCATCCATTCCAGTCGTTCCCTCATGACTGAGGATCGTGGTCATCAACGGGCGGTCTACATTTAGATAGGATTATATGTGTCCATCGGCTTATGTCCATGGCAGCTCTGACGACGGCGCTAAGCCTCGGGGACCTGGAGTCCCTAATTTGATCGGTCCATCTGGTAGATCTGACCCACGCTCGTTTATCATTGTATTCCCAACTAAGATCAGCTTCTCTAGGCTCTCATCACCCCTTCGCATTAAATAATTATGTAGCCAAAGTAGCAGGTGGTAGGACCTTGTGCAAGGTCCGCCCGGATTGCTACCACCATCTTGCTCGCTAATCCTGCCGTGAAGCAGCAGTGCTTGCATTGTTGTGTTTCGGCGTGGAGAGTAAGACAGCCGGTGAAATTACGGGCACGTGAGGTATCCCATCTTAGGCCTCTAGGTTGGCAACGCGTCTGCAATACCCCTGGTGTTGCAGATGTTTATGGGCGGTGGTGATCTCTTACCATCAGGAGACCCACTTGCTCGTTTGCCATACAGACGTACAAAAAAAAAAAAAAAAAAAGTATGAAAGGATTAGTTGAACGATTCGTTGAACGATTAATAGTCTTAAAAAACCCAGCAAATTACATTCAAAATTCCATAACGAGCAGACTATAAATCCTGTTCGTCGCTGGTTTTTATTGGTAAAACCGACTTTATTTATGTATGCACGTATAATATACAATTCAGAAAAATATCGAGCCAGAATTTAGTCTGAGATGCGGTTAACTCGAAGTCAGACGCATTTGAAGTTGAGGAAAGTAAAATTAGTAAATGATCTGAGGTAAACAATACTTAAGGAAAAATTATGCGAAATTGTGCTAGAGTTATGAATCGACGGTTGTGTTGTGTCGGTGATCTAATTTATTGAAAGATGAATACGTACGAGGGTAAGGATATTTTAAGTTTTAGAGATTGAATTTAAATCTATTAACTACATGTAAATAAATTTGATATTGGCTTTGCAACTTTAATTACGGTAACATTATCATTTTCACTGTTCACGGTATTGGACTATTTATTTATTTATTTCATAAACCATTAAGTTCGACGATGGTGGTGTTATCCAACGGAAAAACAAGTTTTTATCTACCCTTATACATGTACCAGAGTTAGACAGAAGTTAGAGAGAGAGAATAGACAGGAAATAAATACTAACACTACCATGTGACATGACACCCAGAGCGCCATATTTATTACATAGAGAAAAAAGTGCTTTAAAAATAGACAGATTTATTGTGTTAATCGTTTAAAAAAGCCCCTGGGATGACTCGGACGATACCAATTGACCTAGTCCCAAACTAAGCAAATCTTGAACTATGTGTACTATAGGTAACGGATAAAGATACTTATACATATAGATAAGGATAATACATACTTTAATAAATACATTTTAAACGACCAAGACCCGAGAACATAATAATCCGTATTATTCATACAAACATCTCTTCTCTAACCACTTGGCTATCCAGTTGTGATACTCGTAATGTTAGTGACTATAGGAAGGTACCAACGCAAGGTACCTACGCCTTCATTTAACCAAAATTGGTACCTTGTCAGTTCAACAGTCGAATTTTAATCGTCATATTAATTAATAGGGGAGCCCTTTGCCCAGCAGTGGGACACAGTTATAGACTAAATATAATAACAATAACTAATTAATATTGGCAAGTGTGTTATTACGAACAAAGAACAAAAATAAACATTAACTTTGGATATAGTATCGATTTTACTCAAATATTGCGAATGCGATTATCTTCACACAATTTCTGTCAGCTTTAGCATTTTCTTCTTCTTCCAAGATGTCTCTATCTCTTTTTCTTGGTGAAGGTTCTTTTTGGTCGCTTAAGTCACCATCCCAAGTGGTATCATCCCAAGGTGTTAGTTAATATTACCTAATGAAAATCTCAGACACCCAAAAGGCTTTTTTTATAAACCTTACTTAATTATTTTAAAAATATATATGCGTATATTTTGCTAAGTCAGTAATTATTTCTACTTAATTTCTGACTCTACAATCATAATTTGTACTTATCAGGGGCGCTTTTTTGGAAAAAAACTGTCAGGAAAACGACCACTATTAAATTAGGTATTCATAGTATTGCAACATCGTTAAAACATTTGACTGCGTATGTTGCGTAGTATGTTCGTAACTTTTAAGACATAATTCAGCAAAAAGGGGATTAAAGAAAAAACACATACAACCTGCTTTAAATCATAGTGTAATCAAATCCACTTTCGATTCTGAACAAACTACTTTCAGGTCATCAGTTTTTAGGGTTCCGTAGTCAACTAGGAACCCTTATAGTTTCGCCATGTCTGTCTGTCAGTCCGCGGCTATGCTCAGAGACCGTTGGTACTACAAAGCTGTAATTTGGCATGAATATACATATCAGTCACGCCGACAAAGCAGTGGTAAAATAAAACAAAATAAAAAAAAATTAGGGTAGGTACTACCTCCCATAGACGTAAAGTGGGGGTGATTTTTTTTTCTCGACTGACCCTATAGTCTGGGATATCGTTGGATAGGTCTTTTAAAACCATTTGGGGTTGCCTTAACGATTTTTCGATTCAGTCATCTGTTTGCGAAATATTGAACTTTAAAGTGCATAATTTTAATTTAAGTCGAGCGTCCCCCCCTCTAAAATCTAAACTGTTTGGTGGAAAAATTCGAAAAAATTCAGGATGGTAGCAAGTATATCAAATTTACAAGGAAAATTATAACGGCTAAGATTGCTTGATAATTAGTAGTACTTAGTTTAAGAGTAAATAGCATTCCGTATAAAATACGAAATCCTTAGAAAAATATTACTTGATTTTTTGTAATGGCTACGTAACGTAACCCTATTTTGGGCGTGTCCGACACGCTTTTGGCCGGTTTAATTAACACCTTGTGCATCATTGCAACGGTTCTAAATCATGTTCAATGTTGAATTTAGTGGGTTTTGAGAATAAAATAAATTCGTCGCACAGACTCAGCCGCTTTGCACGTGAGGTCGCGAGTTGACAAGAATCGTTTCAGTTTCTCGCAATTTATAGGTGGTGGAGGAGTTTCTTTAATTTCGCTAGGTATTTTGAAACTAGGTGGTGGAATATAATTAATGAGTTCCAATCGAGGTGTACGACTATATTATAGCTTCTTATCTTGTCCAGAAGCGAGCAGGGTGGCGACCGAGTGTGACGACAGTGCCGACAAGGTTACGTCAACCCTGAAGTCCTGTCTCCCGTTGTCAGTGCTTCCAAAGTCCCCACGGAAACCTCCCAGCGGTGGTTCTAGTCAGTGAGGTGGTCATGAAAATATTATTTTTAAAATATTATTATTGGTTCGGGGAGCCTTGGCGAAGTAAAGGTCGGGAAACCCTGTCTTAGCACGTTGCTCCTTCTTTAGGATAGTGAGACGAAGTTCAAACCTTGTGTCAATTCAGTGCTCCGGTATAGCATTCAAAATTACTTTATGTATAGAGATTCGATGACAACGCAATAACAAAAAATACTGCCGCAAAAAACGCGATAAGAAATATGCTACCTTCGTTAGCTCTGGCCGCGCTGACTTTAAAGCGGAGATATTTTGAAGGTACCTTCCTGTTCCAGATGTGAAAGCTGGCTTTAAGGTGGAGTCCGATGGGCTGCCACTGCTGCCCCTGGGCGATGTCGACGAGGAAGCATATGCTGTGCCCTGGCCTGCTGAGCCGCCGCTCCCCGACAAGTTTATAACTCCGAAGGACGCTATACAGTAAGTATACCTATAGCCCGCGCCCAAGTGTTTACAGATTAATAGTTATTTGTGCAACAAGAGAGCAAAGTTGTTTTTTGTTGCGAGTGTTGATTTTGAATCCCGAGTAAGCGAAGGATTCTATAATTGAATCACGAGCGTTAGCGAGTGATTCTAGGTTAGAATCCTGAGATCAGCAAGGGATTGAAATACACGAGATGCAAAAAAACTTTGGTCTCGTGTGACACATACAATTTTTCACCTCAGCAGCGAGAACATAATTTAAATGTAACATAAGAATAAAACCACATATACCTACCTGTTTACAAAACAAACACATTTTTTTTAAATAGAATCCGATTATTATCAAATATAATAATTACATTTAAAACCGTAAAAAGAGTCCAGTAGCTAAAATACAAATTGCATACTCATAACATGCAATCTTAACTTCTTGTACTAATGTCACACTTATTTTTTAATACTGCAAAAAGCCTCATCTCGGGTAATTGAAAAGGTTGAACAATTAAACCTTTAAATATGATTTTTATTAAGATTTCTATTACATAAACATAAATAGATTTGTTAAAAAATCATTCAATTTAACAAATAATAATTATACTGTAGAGGCAGTATACGGAATTCTTTTATAAAAAAAAAACAAGAGAAGCGGCTTTCGTGCAACTAGGTTTCATACTTTATTAAAAGATCGGGAAAATTTACATTTTGGAAATATTTCGATATATTTTTAATACCAAAAATTTAATTTAAGTTTGTAATCGACAAATTTGATCCTATCTCTTGCTTTTTTCGAGTTGAAGTGAAATGACAGATCAAAGTAAAGTTCAAATATTTGGAATTCAGTGAGTAGACCCAACACTGTACTCAGCATTTAAAAAAAATAATTAAAAAGTTACTTTGTCTCACGGAGTGAGCAAAATGCGATTTTGCTCACTGATTTCTCATAGCAAAACCTGCCTTTTTGAGGTGCTGAGGTGAAAAAGTATTTTTCATCACACTTGCTCGTAAACAGCGTCAAAACATGCAGGCTACCTTGGTTGCAACCCCCCAAATAAAACCCTCGACCTTAATGTGCTTGTCATGAAACCCGTGGTCGGTAAATGAGTCATTGCGCGTACAAATTTTCTTGTCATGAAGCCCAAGGTCGGTAAATGAGTCAGTGCCCGTACTGATGGCGCTACGCATGGCGTAGCAGCAGGACCACATGCACGCGCGGCTCAGGCACATGCTGAGGAAGGGGGAGGGCGGCACTACCAAGAGCGCAGCCTAAGGTAGTATTGCCAATATTTGGAAGAATTATATTCCTTCTTTTAGAAATATAAAATTTTACTCGCAAATGTGATGTAAAACATTGTATGTCGCACGGGCGGTACTAGAATTACGAACATCAACTCATTAAAGCTTATTTACCGCCCTTAAGACACAATGTACTATTCCTATGTTTTGCTAAGTCAGTACTTCTTCTTGAGCCAGTCGTACGCTTCGCAAAACTAGCCATAGTAAAAGAGGGGTATAATAAATAATCTGGTTATAAGTAGGTATACCTAATCGATCCTGTTCTCGATTCTGAACAAGTTAAGGTCAAGGATTTCAATTCAAGAGCCACCATGGAACCTTTTCAGTTGAAAAGTCATTACGATTTTCATTGTTAATAATGTAACGATTATTGTGAAAAGGTTCAATGATGGCTCATGAATTAAAGTCCTTGACTGTACTTAGGTTTTCAATAGTTTAATCCACACCTTGTCCACTGCTGGACACAGACCCGACCTCCCAACTGACAATCACATTTACTTACCGGAATAACGCAAGACAATTTACAAATACAGCCTTTTGGCCAAGCCGAAGTTCGTTCCGGGTAACAATTGCCCGAAAGCGAAACTGTGGCCGAAATTAGATTTCTCGGCTAAATCGAAATCTAGCCTTCGCTTGATAACCAGCTAACCTAGTCAGATTGAGGTGTTCAGGGAACATAGCTACGAGCAAGAATATATACCCACTCCTCTGCATAATAATAAAGGACAAGTTAAAACGCTTTTTAGTGTAAAGGGCTTGGTTTCGGCTTGGGACTGTTTTTGTCGACCCCTCCCCAGCTCTGTACAAAGCTCCCCAGTTGTTAGATTAGAACAGAATACTCATCACCTTTTATCAAACACTACTTACTATTTGATAAAAAGTGCAGTTTTATAAATGAACTTATATAAATTTCAGTTACCAGCACCCAGAAGCGAAGTTGCTGATTGCTGTCAAGTGGAATCATGTTGAGGAAGTGGAAAGGTAGTTTAAAATTTTAAACTTTATTCCGTCACACAAAAACAGTCAGTACCCTTAGTGTAAGTTTTCTGTTACAAAATACGTCTCGATACTCGCCATACTTGCTGCTTAAAAAAATCACTATTTATCCAATTTTCAAACGATTTAAATTTTCTCTTCGCTAAACACTATCTGTATATCTATATTTTCATAATAATATTAAGATATGGCAAAATCAGGAGTTGTCAAATACTGTATTATATTTAGAACATCAGCATTTTAACTTTATAAATGCATCTATATTTTAATTTATATATGTAATATGTGTACATTCCAGGCTGCTGAGCGCAGGCTTCGACCCCAACGCGCTGTACACGATGTGCTGGTTCGAGGCTGAAGCGCAGATGCAGTACATCCCCTCCGGAGACGACGACAGCGCGGACGAGCGGTTCCGGTTCAACATGCTGCCCACTTGGGTTAGTTCCCTAACATTACAGGGAAAGAGGGTACCAGATGTTACATGTGTTTGTGTTGTTGGTAGCATGATAATCGGTTGTGTTGCACTGAGGATGAACTTTGGAGCTGTACCTATAGTCAGTACTATGATGTGTATGTCAGTGTTATGTTAGTGTCTACTGCTGACGCAGCACCTACTGTAATCTTTCTGTAGCCCTTACTTCTTTCTGTAAAAAATGTTGCCTGGAAGAGATCGCTCTTAAGCCTTAAGGCCGCCTATTGCTTACCTTGTAATTTTCTAAGTAGCTGTTTTCTGTATCGCTTACTATTAGTGTTGTACGGTCAAAGACTTTAATTCCTGACCCACCACGGAACCTTTTCAAAGCAAAAGTCATTACGATCTTATCTTGTTAATGCGATGTCACTATGACGTTTACTTTCCTTGACTGTGCAATAAAGAGCACTTGTATTGTATTCTACTGTATTGTATGTTGGTAGCCAGCGAACGCGAAGCCAGTATGGACGGCCCTGCACTCAGCGTCGGCGCGCGGGCACGTGGCCTGCGCGCGCGCACTGCTGGCGCACGGCGCTTCACCCGACGGCGGCGGCAACACGCGCCGCACGCGCTCGACGTCGCCGGCTCCGCGTTCTACTACGACCACCACGTTCAGAGAGACCAGTGAGTCAAGCGCAACAAAACACACCGAGGATCATAATTCGAGCATTACTACCGCCTCAATTTTCATGGTCACACTTTGTTATGAATGGGCTGTAGGATTTGATGACATTTTCAAAATTAGATAACCTAGAAACTGTTCTATCCCGCTGAAGGCACTTGTCCCACCGGCGACGATGAGCGAGAAGCGAGTAGAGCGAGTAACTAGAAACGAGTGGGCGAGCAGCGAGAAGCGAGTGTAGTTTTGTAGCTCGGCTGTAAGCGAGTGTTCGCGTGCGACGGGCGATTACTCGCTCCACTCGACTCGCTCGTGCGGGCGCCGCCAAGCTGACATCGCTGAGCGAGAATCTATAGCTCAGCGAGTTTTATAGCTCTTGTCGCTGCGACAAAAGATGTAAGAGTTCTCGCCGACATGCAGTGTGAACAGCCAGCGATCAACTATTAATATATGTGTCTCTTTTACTCACACAGGATCTTATATCTTTTGTTCGTTTCTTGAGCGAGAAAATCGTCGATAGCCAATCGTTTCCTCGCTGGCGGTGAGACAAGTGCCTAAATAATGGGAATGGCAGCGAGTCGGGTCGGGATTAATAACTCGGCGAATAGACTTTGATCGGAAAACATACAGGACGGCAACGGGTTGAGTTGAGAGCGAGTCGAGATTGCGAGTGGCGTATTTTGTAGTTTTATATGAACAATATCACACCGACGGCGGGCGTGGGGCGGGTGACGTTGTTTTGTTCTTATACAGCAGGGATGTAACGTGTAACGGATGTGGTTTTATCGGAACCGAAAACGGAACCAGATGTTTTCAATCTAGTTTATCGGAACAAGAAACGGAATCGGAACCGAAAACGGAACCGGAACCAGAACCGGAGCCTGAGTGATAAGTGGACGAGGTGTTAGTGTAGCACGTGGCAAGCGAGGCGATGAGCGAATGACTGGTATAAACATGTTTGTTTTTAATGTACGCCGTTCAAGTTCGGCCGCCGCGCTAAGCATTGACATCCAATGTAACTTTCGTTTCAGAAATAACGGAACCGGAACCGAAACCGATGTGTAAAACCAAACGGATGTTCCGACTTAACGGAAACAGAATCGGAGCTCTGTAACATCCCTGAGGTGATATACAGCCACGTAAATAGTCCCGCCGCAATCCCGACCCGACCCGCTCGAGAGCCGCTGCCGTCTTGAGTGTATTTTATACACAACCTGTGACACGTTCAACCTATGCTATATTTGTCATCACTGATATCAAGTAAAAAATATAGGCACCCAGAGAAATCGAGCTTTACAAAGCCACGTCAGGGTACTGCCGTGAGGTACTTAATAAAGATTTTTTCCAGGCTAGCAGAGATGATCCAAATACTCCTAGAAGCAGGTGGGTCCTTCAACACCATGCGCGGCGACGGCTTCGACCAACTCAACACGCCACTCCACACCGCCGTTCTCCTGGGGAGTGTGGAGGCGGTGAAGTTGTTGCTAAACGCTGGCGCGAGCGTGGCCTGCATCAACAGCGTGGGCTACACTCCACTGCATCTCTGTTTGAGGAACAAGATAGAGGAATTGCTGGAGGTAATTATTCAAACTCTTTACTTTAAGTACTTTCTTTTGTGTTCAGTCAGATCAAGGGCCGGCTCCACGGTCTAGTCTTAGCATAGTCATTAGCCCCAGATTAAGTAGGGTAAAGTAGGGTTGATAGATCTACACATTTGGACACTACTTAAACCTAAAGCCCGATCAATGTAATCGATCTAACACACCACTTGACAACGCCGTTCTCCTGCGGAGTGTGGATGGTAGCTTTTGCTTAACGCCAGCATATCGGCTGCATCAACAGCGCGGGTATCAGTAGTCACTGCAACCGATTAAAGAAAGCTTTACCTCTATACAATTAGCGATAAAGACGTTGATCGGCTTGACTCGATCGACGTGTCCTGTCAATCGTCCAGAGTTTATTTGGATATCTTTTATATCAATTTCTTCTTCTGTACATTAATTCATTCACGTGATTTATGTACAGTCGAGGAAACTGAATTTAGCTATGATTTCATTGGCAGATTGTATGGAATATCCTTTGATATCAGTAGCATAAAGGTACGCGATTTGCTTCTTTGAATGTACCTAAAATAAATAGCTACACGTGTACTTGATAATCCGTGGGTAATCCAGCCATTCCCAATACCCAGGTGCTCCTGTACTACAACTGTGGCGACGCAGAGTCCTCCCTGCGAGTGCAAGTGGTGGACAACAGAGGCTACTCCGTGCTCAAACAGCGGTGGAACTCAATTGGCTGCGGGAGTGTGTCTCGCGCTCGAGGCCGGCGCGGACGCGTCTAGTTCCTTCGATCACCTCGACCAACAGGCCCGGAGAGAGGTCAGAACTCTTCAACCTCATCTTCGGGGTTATACATCTGTTATTTTCCACCTTTGGGAGTCACCGAGGAGACAAATAATAGAAATCGAACCACTCTTATTGACAACGTATATTGCGACTCACTCGACGCGGGGCGCAGCCGCGTTTATACTAAAACTACCCAACTAACATCCCTCCACCTTTATTTCTTACAATTAACACCACTTAACTCACTTAGAACTACTTAGAACTAAAAGAATTGCGATAGTCTACTTATTGCGAGAACGTTTCGCGGCAATCACTGGCTGTGCGGAGCCGACGGTTCGGATGCTGGGGCCTCTGGCGCGCGGCCGCAGGGGCCGGTGACTGCGCAGAGTGGTCGTCGGGCCCGGCTCGCACTCGAGCCACCCTCGGCGTCCGCGTCGCTCCCGTCAGACGCGCCAACGGCTGCTCGACGCTCGTGCCGCGCTCGCTGGCTGCAGCGCCGAAACGGCGCTGGGCGGCGTAGGGTGAGCAGTATTACTGGAGGCATCAATTGAAGCTCGCTGGCCTTTGTGACGCTGCCGGTGCATAAGATGTCTCCCCGCCGTTCTCATTCCCTCCTCTTCCCCATTATATTTAAGATTTGATTCGCATGTTTTTTTATGTTTCGGTTCAAGTCGTTTTTGTATATAATGTACACCGATGTACCCAACTTCTTTGTTATCGTTCCCTTGATCCATTGTTTTTTTAAATTGTCAGATATTCGCACTAATACTATTTCACCCACACTGAAATTAACTTTCCGATTGCCGCGATAGTGTTCACTTTGTGCGAACTGTTTTTGTTTTACTAGAGCATCGAGTGTAGCATCGGATGAGATGGAACTATGTGGAACAATGAGATCCAATCTGCTTCTTAGTTTACGCCCAAATAGTAATTCTGAAGGGGATCTGTCTGTAGTACTGTTTCTGAGTTTCTGTAATGGAATAAAAATTCTTGTAATTTTTATATTAAAATCCTTAGCCTTTACTCGCGATAGTATAATTCCTTTAATGGCTCGCTTAATTACTTTACATAAATCTCGCATTGACCATTACTGGACGGGTTATAAATGGGGGAGGTTATGTGTTTTATTCCATTACGAACAAAAATCGTTAAACTCCTTGGACACAAAGTAAGTACCGTTATCCGAACAAATTGTGTGAAATACCCCAAATCTCGACATCACCTCGCATAACTTTTCAACAATTATCCGAGTATTGTAACCGTTGGACACATCGAAACACTCGACCCACTTAGAGTACGCATCAACTACCACTAAAAATGTTTTACCATCGATCGGTCCCGCTAAATCAATGTGCACGCGATGCCAGCTGTGCGGCGGGAAGGGCCAGGGCGTGAGCGGGAGCGGGCGGGTGCGCGGCGCAGCGCGCTGCACACGCCGCAAGTGGCCACGCAATGCTCGATGTCAGCTGATAGCCCGGCCCACCAAATCCTATCACGGGCTTGACATTTCATTTTCTGAGACCCTAAATGACCTTTATGTAGTTCTTGAATAACTGTTTTGCGCAGGGAGCACGGAATAATACTTTATGGCCCCTCATAAGTAGGTCGTCCTCTACGGCTAGCTCGTGGCGGATTTCAAAATATGGTTTAAAGCTAATTCAACTACTTTGGTGGGCCAGCCTTGTAAATAAACAGTTTCACCTTTGAAAGCACCTCATCCGTGCATGTACCCCGCTTTTATTCTGCAAGTGATAAGAATCGCTCACCCTCACAAATAAAATTACGTAAGCTGCCCCGTCCGCCGCCGTGTCGTCCGACTGCGAAACCGGTTCTCCGAGTGACCCCGGCTTAAGTAATCAGCTGTGTTACGGGAGCTGCTAACGTATTCTATACAGTAATTATAAGCGGATAAAAATATTGCGTAACGCTGCAGACGGTTACGGAAACTTCCGGTACCCCTTGTTTGGATTAAAAATGGACAAAAGTGGTTTATGGTCTGTCCTTAGAATAAACGGAACGTCTCGCCCATACAAGTATTGATGATACTTGCGTATTCCAAAAATTATTGCTGTTGCTTCTTTTTGGATTTGGCTATACCGCTTTCGGCTACAGACAATGAACGCGACGCATACGATATGGGTTTTTCCACGCCCCCTACAATCGTTGACAAAATCGCGCCCAGGCCGCACGGTGACGCGTCTACGGTCAAGATTAGTTTGCTATCGGGATTAAAATGTGCTAATTTTTTTCCGATGCTAGCTCCCGTTTTATCGCCGAAACTGCAGCGTCGTGTTCATTGCCCCATACCCATGGGCAATTTTCTGCAATAAGTCATGTAAAGGACTTAGTATTGATGAAGCATTCTTTACAAAGTTCCTATAATAATTTACTAGACCCAAAAATGATTTTAATTCTGTAACGTTACTTGGACTTTTGCTTCTAAAATAGCTTTTACCTTATCGGGCGATTTATGAATTCCTTGTTTGTCAACAATAAACCCTAAGTATGACACCGAATCTTGGAAAAAGGAACATTTTTCTTTTGCAATACTAGCCCAGCTTGTTCCAGGCGGCTAAATACTTCGTGAAGTTTTGCTATGTGTTCGCTTTTATTTTTTCCAGTCACTAAGATATCGTCCAGATAAACTAGAACTCCGTCTAGACCTGCTAGTAACGTCTCCATAGTTCTCTGAAAAATAGCCGGTGCACTTGCTAAACCAAATACAAGTCTAGTGTATTTATAAAGGCCTTTATGTTGTTTATTGTTGTCAATAACTGCGAATCGTCGGACAACCTTATTTGTTGTATGCACGCGACAAATCAAGTTTAGAAAATTGCTGTCCGCGCTCAGCTTAGCAAAAAGTTCGTCTATTCGAGGAAGAGGTATTTTCAACAAGTAAATGTTTGTTTAATGAAACTGAATAGTCGGCGCATAAACGCAGTGATTTATCTTGCTTAAGAACGGGGACGATTGGACTAGCATATTCTGAATACTGCACAGGCACTAAAATACCTAATTGAACTAGCCTATTTATTTCTTTTTCTACCTGCTGGCGCAACGAAAATGGTAATGGACGTGCCCTGCAAAATACAGGATTCGTACCGTCTTTTACTTTTAAATCTACTGTGGAATTTTGAAACAGCCTAAGTCATTGGAAAATAATTTCGGATATTTTAATGTAATATCGCGTAAGTCTGCCTCGCAATAATTAACTGCGCACAGCTGTAGTCTAAATTTTGACACAAAGTCTCTGCCTAATAGTAATGGACCTTGACCCTTCACCACATACACAGTAATAACATGTGTCACCTTCCTATAAGAAAATGGTAATTTTAACGTACCCAGTGTGTCGATGTGTCCACCATTATAACTCTGTAGAATTAATTTACTTGTTTCGAGTTTGTAGTTAGAAAATAATGATCTATAGCTAGTTTCTGGAATAATGGTTACTGCGGAACCAGTGTCTATTTCAAAATTTAGGATATTTTGATTAATTACGACAGATTCCTTCATGGGCTCGCCCTCGATTGTTCGAATATTACAGACAATAAGCTTACCGTCCACGTCCTCATCATCATCCGTGCCACACTCGACGTAATATTGGCGAGTCACACGTTTCGGACACATCCTCTTCAGATGCCCCTTCACCCGGCACCGCTTGCATACGTGATGCTTAAACCGGCACGCGTCCTGCTGGTGGCCCGCGTAGCCGCACACCGCGCAGGGAGCGGGCGCGCGTTCATCCGCCGGCGCCGGGCGCGCGCGCTGCTGGGCGCCGCCGCGCCGCGCGCCGGCCCCCCGCCAGCTGGAGCACCTGGAGCGGGCCGTGCGTCGCCTCCGTCGCGTTCGCTGCTGCTGCTGCTGCTTGGCGAGAACCCATCGCGCGCTCCGCATATTTTCAGCGGTTTCTAGTGCCATGTTTATTGTGAGCTCTGTCATGTTCATTGTAAAAAGTTTATCACGTTCGTCCGTGTACCATTCCGAGCACAAAACGATCGCGCAGGAGCTCGCCGAACATGCTCGCGCTAAATTCACAATGCGCAGCCAGCCGCGTATGCGCGCTGCCCACTCTGCCATTGTTTCATTTGTGCTTTGAGTCGCATTGTGGAATGTATTTCGTTCCGCAACCCACACTTTTGGATTGAAAATGTTCGTCGAGTAACTTCAGTACGTCTGAATAGGATACTTTTCCCAGTGATTCCGGCAGTGCTAAGTCGCGCACTAATCTGTAGGTAGATTCTGCTAAACTACTTAGCAACATGGGCGCGCCGCTTAACACCGCCTTGTCTCCTTCCTCTGTGAAGTCGTTGGCTAGAAACCAATGTTGCAATCGATCCTTGTAAATTGACCACTCGTGCACTTCATGATCGAACGTTGCTAGCGCTCCAACCGAAATTTGGCCATTATTACAACGCGTATAACTTATTTATTTTTTACCGTCGCCACTGTTATTTCCACCTT